>NC_056438.1:52964565-53202065 GCF_018296145.1 Oncorhynchus tshawytscha | reverse complement strand
AAGTTCTACCAATAAAAGTTTGATAACAGTGGGACATTAGAATAAAGTCCAAGGAGCCAAAGTAATATACAGCTTGTTGCTGTGTATACAGCAAACACTATCATTTAAAAGACATAAGGAGACATTCTCAAACATGGTAATTGTAAAAAGATTGTACTTTTAAATATCTGAATATTTGTGGATTTAAGGCATAAGATAAACAAGTACATAGAGATGGCAAACCAATTCGGAACAAGAGGAGGATAGGAGCCTCACTCCAGAGACAGTGTTCATTTGATGTCTTACATACAACTGACAAAAATCAAGGAACCACTTGAGGGGTACAAAGTATATTGAAAAGCAGGTGTTTCCACAAGGGTGTGGTTCTTGAGTTAATTACACGATTAACATCCCATTATACTTAGGGTCACGTATAACAATGCCAAGTTGCCCATTAGTTTATCTCCCAAGAAGAAGAAGAGACCTCAGTGACATTAAAAGAGGGGCCTCAAAGGAGTATAGGGGGTTTAAAGGGTATATGAAGGGGCAGATTGGCCATATGGCAAATGCCAGACGGGTTGAACCATCATTTAGTTGGGTGGGCTGGTCGAAATTATAGAAACAGTTGAAGTCGAAAGTTTACACTTAGGTTGGAGTCAATTAAACTCGCTTTTTTTGTTAGAGTTAATATTTTTGCTCTATATCGTATGAAATAGCGGGCTATTACCACTTAATCAGGGAAGGGGGGATTCGAGGAACACGTGACAGGTACTAACTTGCCATAGCCTAAAAAGTCCTTAGATTGGCTTTTAGTACACATAAGTCAATAGCTACCTATACACGCACATGTGACAGGCACTAATTTGTAGTTAGGCTGTTTTAAGGTATTATAAGCCAATGCTAATATATAAGGCATTTATTCTGTGAATTTATTCTTTGTCTAATATGTGTTTATTCATTCACAACTAGGATGTTGCTGGGCTCAGCACAGACAGTGTGGTCTCCTGGTCTCAGTGACGCTAGGCTTAGGTATTGACAAATCAAATTTTATTTGTCACATTCACCAAATACAACAGGTGTAGTCTTTTAAAAAATTGGGGGCCTTCCTCTGACACCACCTAGTATATAGGTCTGTCACGCCTATATACTAGGGGTGTTTCTAGGTATTATATTTCTGTTGGTGTGTGTGTGTGTATGGTTCCCAATTGGAGGCAGCTGATAATCGTTCCCTCTAATTCGGGATCATATTTCATGTGATTTTCCTACCTGCTATGTGGCATATTGTTTTGTATGAGTGCCTATGTGCGCTACGTATTTCACGATCATTATATCTTTGTTGTTTTGGAATATCACTATCAATAAAATGTGGAACTCTACTCACGCTGCGCCTTGGTCCAATTATTCATACGACGGTCGTGACAGAATATCCCCCCTAGTCAGGACCAAGCAGCTTGCCCAGAAGGTGATGGAGAGTTGGTCATGGGCAGAGATACTAGGTGGATGCGAGACCCTTCTTTGGCGGGAGTCTCCGAGGAGTAAAGGAGGACAGCGACGACGCCGGGGTCCGCTGCCACAAACAGACCAAGGGCAACCCCAAGTTTTTTTGGGGGGGGGGCACAAGGTGCGGTCGGCCGAGCCGAGGAGAGAGCCAGAGACCGTCTGGGAGTCGATGGAACAGTGAGGGATAATGGAGAGAGATGTTCTCTAGGAGTATGCTGTAGCGCAGGCATTTTGAGGAGTGTCATCAGTCCGGTGAAACCTGTGCCAAATCTTTTCAGTCTCCTGAGGGGGGAAAAGATGTTGTCGTGCCCTCTTCATGACTGTCTTTGTGTGTTTGGACCATGATAGTTTGTTGCTGATGTGGACACCAAGGAACTTGAAACTCTCGACCCACTCCACTTCAGCCCCGTCGATGTTAATGGGAGCCTGTTCGGCCTTCCTTTTCCAATAGTCCACGATCAGCTCCTTTGTCTTGCTCACAATGAGGGAGAGGTTGTTGTCCTGGCACTCTGACCACCTCCCTATAGGCTGTCTCATCGTTGTCGGTGATCAGGCCTACCACTGTTGTGTTGTCAGCAAACTTAATGATGGTGTTGGAGTCATGCTTGGCCATGCAGTCGTGGGTGAACAGGGAGTACAGGAGAGGACTAAGCATGCACCCCTGAGGGGCCCCTGTATTGAGGATCAGCGTGGCAGATGGGCTGTTGCCTACCCTTAACAACTGGGGGCGGCCCGTTAGGAAGTCCAGGATCCAGTTGCAGACGGAAGTGTTAAGTCCCAGGGTTCTTAGCTTAGTGATGAACTTTGTGGGTTCTGTGGTGTTGAACGCTGAGCTGTAGTCAATGAACAGCATTCTCACATTGGTGTTCCTTTTGTCCTGGTGGGAAAGGGCAATGTGGAGCACGATTGAGATTGCGTCATCTGTGGATCTGTTGGGGCGGTATGGGAATTCAAATGAAATCAAACTTTGTCACATGCACCAAATACAACAAGTGTAGACCTTACCGTGAAATGCTTACTTACAAGCCCTTAACCAACAGTACAGTTCAAGAAGAGTTAAGAAAATATTTCAAAGCATTTCATGGCTACTGACGTGAGTGCTACTGGGCGGTAATCATTTAGGCAGGTTACCTTCGCTTTTTTGTGCACAGGGACTATAGTAGTCTGTTTGAAACATGTAGGTATTACAGACTCAGTCAGGGAGAGGTTAAAAATGTCAGTGAAGACACTTGCCAGATGGTCCTGGTAACCCGGGGGGAGGGAGAGTGGGGGGAGAGGCCCGAAAAAGAACAATTTAGGTCAACTTTTCAAATGTCGACAAAACAAAATACGATAGACAAGGTGGGATCTTTTTGTGGTGGTAAAATGAATTATGCCAGAAATGTCAGTAGAAATTGTTTTATGAGCAAATATGGATATAATAACCATCATATGGAAGTAAACTTGGAGTTACGCATGGAGTCACACATGTTGTGTGGTCCTCCCACTATGACTAGTTGGGAAAAGCATGCAGTTTATTAGGCTCCAGATTAAGTAAATGATGATGAACATCACAGGGTGGTGAAAGTGCAAGGTGATAAGCTTAAATTTAGATTTTTGTCGTCACTGGCACACACTAGACCCCATAACGCCAACGTGAATTTATATTTTGTCATTTTTACTAATTAATACAAAAATAAAAGCTGTAATGTCTTTAGTCAATAAGTTTAAGCTTAAATAAGTTTGGGAGTAAAAAGGGCTTATTAAATCACATAATAAATTACATGGACTTACATGGACGCAATTACAGTGTTTAACATGATTTTTAATGACTACCTCATCTCTACCACACACATACAGTTTGTATGGTCTCTCAGTCGAGCAGTGAATTCTACACAGATTCAACCACAAAGACCAGGGAGGTTTTCCAATGCCTCATAAAGAAGGGCACTTATTGGTAGATGAGTAAAAAAAAAAAATCAGACAGTGATCATCCTTTTGAGCATGGTTAATTTGTCAATTACGCTTTGGATGGTGTATAAATACACCCAGTCACTACAAAGACACAGGTGTCCTTCCTAACTTAGTAGCCGGAGAGGAAGGAAATCGCTCAGGGATTTCACCATGACGCCAATGGTGACTTTAAACAGTTACAGAGTTTAATGGTTGTGATAGGAGAAAACTGAGGATTGATCAACAACATTATAGTTACTCCACAATACTAACCTAATTGACAGAGTGAAAAGGAAGCCTCTCCAGAATAACAATATTACAAAACATGCAACCTGTTTGCAACAAGGCACTAAAGTAATACTGCAAAAATGTGGCAAGCAATTATATGTTTGTCCTCAATAGAAAGTGTTTTGTTTGGGGCAAATCCAATACAACATTACTGAAAACCCTCTCCATATTTTAAAGCATAGTGGTGGCTGCATCAGGTTATGGGTATGCTTGTAATAATTAAGGACTGGAGAGTTTTTGAGGATAAAAAGAAATGGAGCTAAGCACAGGCAAAATCCTAGAGGAAAACCTGGTACAGAATTCACCTTTCAGCAGGACAAGGCTAAATCTACATTGGAGTTGAGTGGTTGAGTTACAGTTTTTACAAATCTAAAAAATCTTAAAAACTTAAAAATCTATGGCTAGACCTGAAAATGGTTGTCTAGCAATGATCAACAACCAATTTGACAGCGCTTGAAGAATTTTGAAAAGATAAATGGGCAAATGTTGCAAAATCCAGGTGTGGAAAGCTCTTAGAGACTTACACAGAAATACTCACAGCTGTAATCATTGCCAAAGGTGCCAAGTACAGATTCAGGGGTGTGAATACTTATTCGAATGAGATATTTCTGCATTCATTTTCAATACATTTGCACACAAACAAGTAAGCATGTTTTCACTGTCATTGTAGGGTATTGTGTGTAGATGGGTGTGAACACAAGTGAATGTGGTATTTTTGGATTGAATTTTTATTGAATGTGCAAACATTTTTTAAGCATGCTTTCACTTTGTCATTACAGGGTATTGTGTGTAGATGGATAAAAAATGAATAATAATACATTTTAAATTCAGGCTGTAACAACAAAATGTGGAATACTGTAAATCAAGGGGTATGAATACTTTGAAGGCACTGTAATACAATTGTTTTTGTGAGAAAACCATCAGTAGAGTTGAAAATGCGATGGAAACCCATTTCACTTGTATCTTATATTTCGGTACATGGGAATTTAACAGCAAAAATGTATTTTGTAAGTCAATTTGATGAAAACATCTCTGGTGGGAAAATGCTCATATTGTTTTTATGCAGATTATTTTCTATTTGCATGAAAATCCATCACCAATCGGATGGAAACCTAGCTATATACAAACAGATGTACTGCCAGTTCCTTAATAGTTTGGCTCTATATTATGTATATACACTGAGTGTACAAAACATTATGAACTCTTTCCATGACAGACTGACCATGTGAATCCAAGTTGAAAGCTTTGATCCCCTATTGATGTCAGTTATTAAATCCACATCAATCAGTGGAGCTCAGTCATGTGTAGCCCAGTTGGTAGAGCATGGTGCTAGCAGGGCCAGGGTTGTATTAGCAGTGCCAGTATTCAAATGTATGCACTCACTACTGTAAGTCACTCAGGATAAGAGCATTTACTACACGACTAAAATGTAAATGTAGATGAAGGGGAGGAGACAGGTTAATGGTTTTTAAGCCCTGAAAGAATTGAGACATGGATTGTGTGCCATTCAGAGGGTGATTGGGCAAGACAAACTATTTTCTGTTGAAGTCATTAAAACTTGTTTTTCAACCACTCCGCAAATTTCTTGTTATAACAAATTGTAGTTTTGGCAAGTCAGTTAGGACATCTACTTTATGAATGACAAGTAATTTTCCAACAATTGTTTACAGATTATTTCACTTATAATTCACTGTATCACAATTCCAGTGGGTCAGAAGTTTACATACATACAGAAAATGATGTCATGGCTTTAGAAGTTTCTGATAGGCTAATTGACATCATTTGAGTGAATTGGAGGTGTACCTGTGGATGTATTTCAAGGCCTACCTTCAAACTCTGTGCCTCTTTGCTTGACATCATGGGAAAATCAAAAGAAATCAGTCAAGACCTCAGAAAAACGTCTGAAGGTACCATGTTCATCTGTACAAACAATAGCACGCAAGTATAAACACCATGGGACCACGCAGCCGTCATACCACTCAGGAAGGAAACGCGTTCTGTCTCCTAGAGATGAACGTACTTTGGTGAGAAAAGTGCAAATCAATCCCAGAACAGCATCAACGGACCTTGTGAAGATGCTGGAAGAAACAGGTACAAAAGTATCTATATCCCCAGTAAAAAAAAATCCTATATCGACATAACCTGAAAGGCCGCTCAGCAAGGAAGAAGCCACTGCTCCAAAACCGCCATAAAAAAGCCAGACTACGGTTTGCAACTGCACATGGGGACAAAGATCGTACTTTTGGAGAAATGTCCTCTGGCCTGATGAAACAAAAATATAACTGTTTGGGAATAATGACCGTCGTTATGTTTTGAGGAAGAAGGGGAAGCTTGCAAGCCGAAGAACACCATCCCAACCGTGAAGCACGGGGGTGGCAGCATCATGTTATGGGGGGTGCTTTGCTGCAGGAGGAGCTGGTGCACTACACAAAATAGATGGCATCATGAGGCAGGAAAAGCATGTGGATATATTGAAGCAACATCAGTCAGGAAGTTGAAGCTTGGTCGCAAATGGGTCTTCCAAATGGACAATGACACGAAGCATACTTCCAAAGTTGTGGCAAAATAGCTTAAGGACAACAAAGTCAAATTATTGGAGTGGCCATCACAAAGCCCTGACCTCTATCCTATAGAACATTTGTGGGCAGAACTGAAAAAGCGTGTGCGAAGAAGGAGGCCTACAAACCTGACTCAGTTACACCAACTCTGTCAGCAAGAATGGGCCAAAATTCACCCAACTTATTGTGGGAAGCTTGTGGAAGGCTACCCGAGACGTTTGACCCAAGTTAAACAATTTAAAAGCAATGCTACCAAATACTAATTGAGTGGATGTAAACTTCTAAACCACTGGGAATGTGATGAAATAAATAAAAGCTGAAATAAATCACTCTACTATTATTCTGTCATTTCACATTCTTAAAATAAAGTGGTGATCCTAGCTGACCTAAGACTGGGATTTTCTACTAGGATTAAATGTCAGGAATTGTGAAATCTGAGTTTAAATGTATTTGGCAAGGTATGATAGCAGGTGCCTGGCGCACGGGTTTGTGTCAAGAAATGCAGCACTGCTGGGTTTTCAAGCACAACAGTTTCCTGTATGTATCAATAATTGTCCACCACCCAAAGGACATCAAGTCAACTTGACATGACTGTGGGAAGCATTGGAGTCAACGTCGGCCAGAATCCCTACCGAACGCTTAACACCTTAACAATCCATGCCCCGACGAATTGAGGCTGTTCTGAGGGCGAATGGGGTGGGGGAGTGCAACTCAATATTAGGAAGGTGCTCTTAATGTTAGATAGGGCCCTGTATTTTGGTTCATCATGTCACATGACCTGGATTTTTAATTTCTACCCTTTTCGTTGTATCCAATTGGTAGTTAAAGTCGTTTCCCATCACTGCAACTCCCGTACGGACACTGCTTCTTGACACAATGCCCGCTTAACCTGGAAGCCAGCCGCACCAATGTGACGGAGGAAACACCGTACACCTGGCGACCGTGTCAGAGTGCATTGCGACCGGCCCACCATAGGAGACACTAGTGCGCGATTGGACAAGAACATCCCTGCCGGCAAAACCCTCCCCTAACCCGGAAGACGCTGGGCCAATTGTGCGCTGCCACATGGGTCTCCCGGTCCCGACTGGCTGTGACAGAGCCTGGACTCGAACCAGGATCTCAATGCAGTGCCTTAGACCACTGCACCACTTGGGAGGCCATGACCTGGATTTTAACCTTTATTTAAAGCTTATTAATCAAACTTCCCCTGTGTATTATTATTTCAGATGGTCCAGCACTATCCTCAGACAATTGCTTTAATTTATGTTTTAAATTCTCATTTCTGGAAAACGCTTCAAATAAAGGTTCAAATCCAAGTAATGTTGCATGTTCTGCCAAAACAGAGGGCCCTAGGAATTGTGAGTCAATGGTCATCTATTAGACATTTATTCAGCGATTGTCTTCGCCTGACAAATATGTTTTTATTATTTCACAACTAGGATGTTGCTGGGCTCAGCACAGGCAGTGTGGCCGCCTGGTCTTCTGGTCCCAGTGATGCTAGCCTTAGCAGCAGCAGATTCAAGTACAATAGAGCTAGGAGAAATAAAAACAGAGAGAGACGCGCTGACACAGGGATGTAGGATGGTGTGGCTAAAATGCCATGGCTGAATTTACTTCCCAGTCCACCCCTGTGTGTGTGTGCGCGTCTCTCACTCACCAGATCTCAACCCAAGTGTACACTTATGGGAGATTTTGAGTGTTCTCCACCACCATCAACAAAACACCAAATGATGGAATTTTTCCATGGAAGAATGGTGTCGCATCCCTCCAAGGTGCATTGAAGCTGTTCTGGGTCGTGGTGGCCCAAAGCCCTATGAAGACACTATGTTGGCGGTTTCTTTATTTTGGCAGTTACCTGTAGGTACGCATACAACTACTTTTTAAAAAAAGGACAGAGGTTGCAGAAATATGAGAACACATCAGAACTGATACATTAGGCTACAAGCCACTATGTTACAGCTTAAACATGGTACAATCTAAAAATGCTTTCATTATGATACATCATTACTATGGTAACTAGATCAATAAAGTCATAACAGAGTGTTTACATGTGTTACAGATATCCAGGTACAGGTGACATAATCAATAAAAGGTGAGGGGGGCGTATATGCCAAGTGTCTCCGAGTAGGAGTGCTGATCTAGGATAATTTCACAGCTACAACGTGTGTTTTTTGCAAGCGATTGCAGTAAAGAGAAGTGTTGAATAAGATGTGCATGCTGAAATGTGTTCGTAGAACAAAAACATGAAGACTGGTGCATTTATTGACAACAACCATGATAAATATATTTCAACTGTCGTGATTTCAGAGTTGGGAAATCAATTATCATAAACCACAATGATTTGAAGAAGGCTGGAATATCACTGTGAGGTTAAGTCAGCCAAGTTCTGTTATTATTACTGTTAACACTATGCTGATGCTTTGAAAGATTTTAAACATGCCTAAACGAATAGTGTGCAAACATATTTGGTTTAGTTAAAACCCCACAGACAAGTATTTCATTTCATTGTCTCTTTGGTGGCGAAGTACTATACATATACATATATATACTATTTCCCTTAGAGGATAGACGGGTCGTAGTTCAACTTAGCTCTGATATAGTTTGCATGTAGTTTGTTGAATTATAAAATAGTCATTGTGACCAAGCAAAACCCTCCACTACAAACATTATAATAAACCTTCTCTTTAGTCCTCATTGTCATTGTACATATTTACATATTCATATGTTGTACATTCCCGACATAAAACAAGGCAGAAAAACCTGCTGTAACAGCCGTAGCAAGAAAATATATATTTTGTTACAGTCCTCAATCATTTTATTTTAAAATATGGATTTTAAAAAATGTAGAATTAGTTTGAACACATACTCCCTTTCTTACTATTGCACTGGATCATTTCTAAGTGGGGAGAGATAACGATGCAACTGATGTGAATATCAAAATGTATATTTTTTTTTTTACAATTGCAAGTCATGTAAATAAACGATAATTTAAAAAAGGGAAAACCCCCCAAAAAGTTGTTAATGGATTTAAAAGCAATTGTATGAAAAAGGCAAATACGTTTGCTCAGGGGCCGTATATGCCAAGTGTCTCAGAGTAGGAGTGCTGATCTAGGATCATTTCACACCTAACTATGTAATTGTATTCGTTGTTATCCAAAAAGCAAAACTTATCCTAAAACAGCACTACTCTATAGACACTGCTTGACACTTACAGTAGGGCCCTAGTGGCAATGCCACGTTGGTGAAGACTTGGTTAGGTCCTCCTCTACCTCTCACAGTGTAGTCTACAGCTGCTGGAGAGTTTTTCTCAGACCATCCTCACTCAACTCATACCTAGTAGCAAGGAGAGGAGACACATTGTAAAAAAAATATATTTTTAAAATCTAGAATAACAAACACTCTTATTCTATGCTTGATTCCTTGATATTCAGATCTTATGATGAAAGTTCTTATTAAATTCGTCTAAGAAGTCCCCAAATATGTGTGTGAACACAACTGGACTTATTGTACTAAATAAATAAATAAACAAATGAATTATTTCACTGACCATTGTGTCCATCCCTTGACGATATCCTCGTGAGTCAAATCCACCAGCACCTGTCAAGATGACACGATATGAAGGAGGAAAAGTGAGCTTTGGACAGGTAATAATGTGTATTCATGCATGGATAGACACAGTTCTGCAGCAGGAGGAGAGGTCCAGTCTCACCTTCCCCAGCAGCCCTTTGTGTTTGGAAAATATATTTCCTCCGTTCTTTACCGCCACATCCAGAGTCCTCCTGTGCAACTCCACGACCGACACGCCAAACTCAAATCTGACAACACATGCACACAAACAATTCAATTATACAATGACTACCAGTAGACTAGCAGTAAATCCACTGGTGTTTGATGGTAAGAGGAACAAAGAGGAATGTTGAAACTTACATCTCATCGTAAACAGGGTTCAGGTCCTTCTTGTGCGTGTGGGTTTTCCTCCTCCCAGACCTTCGCTTGTCAGGTAGAAGATAGAGCCGTACATACGGATCCGACCCATGATCTGTGAACGCAATCAGGTTTCTGTGGAGAGTGGGAGAGAGAAAGACAGAGAGTGGAGGTAGAGAGATAGATAAAAAAGAACACACTGCATCACATCATTTGGGGGTAGCCCTTTACACTTGTACACAGGTTGAAAATGACAGATTTGGGCACTGATAAGCACCTAAATTGGAACGCAGTGGCTGTACAGTAACACACTATAAATGATATCAGAGCTCAGGCTCTGTGCTTCACAGCACTGTATGGCGAGAAACCCTCGGTTGTTCTGAACAGAATGAGCCTGTTTGTCTGTTGTGAAGAAAATTCAACACAGCACACCTGAATGCACTTGACTCCTTTCTATGCGCACAAAATAATTACAATATTTTTCTCTGAATTGCCTTCTGAAAGCCAAACACTGTAAGATCATCTTTTATTACTTAGCTAGTCATTTTGGCAATAGAACAAGCTTTCAAATGATGCCCAACTGACCATATTGCAATTTATAATGGTCAATTTTTGGATTGCATAAACAACAGTAATTGTCGGTTGGAGGGGATGCTGGGTTGTGTTCCAAACAAAAACAACTACAAGTGTCCTTGCTCTAGTTCCTCAATGGCAAAGATAGGAAAGCTAAAAAAATAGCACCTTATAGTTGATGACTCTTCTTTGAGTCATAAAAGTGCATTGAAATTGCTTAGGGAGTGGGGCCAGATATTCAGATTTCATTATCAACACATGAGGTGAAAAGTACAGCAAATGTAACATGCACATAAAATCAACAGTGTAATGTTTGGATTCAGTCTTGTGTCAGGTGAATTGTTGGGTCCTCAACGTTGGTCTAATCATTTTATCATAATCTCCAAACTGTTCCCTTTCAATTGCTACCATGCTTACACTTTTCATATTGTCTGTAAAAAAAAACATTTACATTTAGCCCTGTCCATATAGGCCAATTCCCACGAGTGTAATGGGTTAAAATTAAATGATCCAAAATGATTATATTATTGCGCATCAAGTCTGTGGTCAAAGAAAAAGGCTTGTAAATTGAATAAAAATGAGTGGATAAAGCTGATAACAGAATATGATACATTCTCCAATAGTTAGTGTATAGAGTAACATGTGGAAGCTACAGTATGGATGCATCCTAAATGGCCGCCATGTCTCTTACCGGCAGGCATGCAAAACCACAATGAGCTTGTTCCTCTGAGGGCTGTGTCTGACAGTCAATTGCACCTCACCCAGGGGCAAATGACCGGCTGAGCCACTGTAGACAGAGACACACACATTAGTCACATTGTTCTGTAACAAAACAATCATTCACATTAGGTCTGTAATATAATCTGCAGGTTAGTCAATGTCGTTGTATTTCTTTGTATTGTGTCACAATGTGGTACTTGTATTTTGTATTTTATTAGGGATCCCCATTAGCTGCTGCTACTCTCCCTGGGGTCCAAACACACTAAGACACTTACATTACACATACAACTAAAGATAAAACAGTACATCATATAACAGTCACACCACCACATATCCACAACACAAAATGTATGATACCACCATACAACAATATATGTGTGTGTAAAGTGCGTGTGCTATTGCCCATGTGCGTATGCATGCATCTGTACCTGTGTGTTTGTGTCTCTTCACAGTCCCATAAGGTGTATTTTTATTCATTTTTGTATCTGATTCTACTGCTTGCCTCAGTTACCTGATGTGGAATATAGCTCCATGTAGTCATGGCTCTATGTAGTACTGTGCACCACTAGACTGTTCTGGACTTGTGGATTGTGAAGAGACCTCTGGTGGCATGTCTTGTGGTGTATGCCACAAATCTCTCTTTGGGCACCTGACCACACTACTGAACAGTAGTCCTGCTGCGACAAAACTAGGTCCTGTAGGACCTGCCCTGTTGATAGTGTTGTTAAGGCAGAGCAGCGCTTTATTATGGACAGACTTCTCCCCATCTTAGCTATTGTTGTATCAACATGTTTTGACCATAACAGTTCACAATCCACAGTTACTCCAATTACACCTCAACTTGCTCAATTTCCACATTATTCATTACAATATTTTATTGAGGTTTAGGGTTTATTGAGTGATTTGTCCCAAATACAATG
Source organism: Oncorhynchus tshawytscha (assembly GCF_018296145.1). Classification (NCBI taxonomy): domain Eukaryota; kingdom Metazoa; phylum Chordata; class Actinopteri; order Salmoniformes; family Salmonidae; genus Oncorhynchus; species Oncorhynchus tshawytscha. Next base: position 53,189,671 of record NC_056438.1, on the reverse strand, counting down.
CATTAGTTTTCAAAATATATAGGACTATCTTATTTCTTGCCACCCATTCTGAAACTAACTGCAGCTCTTTGTTAAGTGCTGCAGTCATTTCGGTGACTCAAAGCCAGTGGCATATCAATAAGTAAAGATTGAAAAAAAGTAAGGGGCCTAGACAGCTGCCCTGGGGAATTCCTGATTCTACCTGGATTATGTTGGAGTGGCTTCCATTAAAGAACACCCTCTGTGTTCTGTTAGACAGGTAACTCTTTATCCAAAATATAGCAGAGTGTGTAATGCAATAACACATTTGTTTTTCCAGCAGCAGACTATGATCGATAATGTCAAAAGTCGCACTGAAGTCAAACAAAACAGCCACTACAATATTTTTATCATCAATTTCTCTCAGCCAATCATCAGTCATTTGTGTAAGTGCTGGGCTTGTTGAATGTCTTTCCCTATAAGCGTGCTGAAAGTCTGTTTGTTTGTTTACTGTTTGTTTACTGTAAAATGGTGTATATCAAATCAAATGCATTTTTCATGTGCTTCGTAAACAACAGGTATAGACTAACAGTGAAATGCTTACTTACGGGCCCTTGCCAACAATGCAAAGATAATTTAAAAAAATAATATAACACAAGGAATAAATACAATGAGTAATGATAACTTGACTATATACAAGGGGTACCACCACCGAGTCGATGTGCACGGGTACGAGGTAATTGAGGTAATACAGCTGTACATATAGGTACGGGTAAAGTGACTAGGTGTGACAGATTAGACAATAAACAGTATCAGCAGCGTACTGTATATGATGAGTCAAAAGAGAGTCAATGCAGATAACCAAATAGCTACCCGGACTAACAATTTAGCAGTCTTATGGATTGGGGGTCGAAGCTGTTCAGGGTGCTGTTGGCACCAGACTTGGTGCATCGGTACTGCGTGCCATGCGGTAGCAGAGAGAACAGTCTATGACTTGTATGTGCATGTATCAATGTGTTTGTGTGTGCGCTTGCGTTCATACATGCTTACTTCTGCAACTCGCTCAGCCTCTGCTGGAGCTCCTGTGTGGCATACGGGTTGGAGATGTCCGAGGCGATACTGACAGTTGACCCAAAGTGGGCCAGGTGTTTGTGAGAGCCAGAGATGGCCAGGTTGGAGGTGCTCCTGCCTGTGTCGGCTAGGCCGATGCCTACCGGGCCTCCTGAGTAGGGCTCGCCACCCCCCCCTCTCCTGTGGAGCTCCTGGGTTGAGGCGGCCACAGAGCGTGAGAGGTCTGTGATAGGGACAGGGTTTGGGGGTTCGGCGACGGGCGGGCTCTTCACGGGGATGGGGTTACTTGTGCTGGTCTTACGAACCTGCAACTTCTCCTGACACAGAACCTGCACAAGTGGGACATAGAGGTTGGAGAGGATAAAAAATTATTATATGAGACAGTGCACAAGAACACTTGAAGAATGTGTAGTATAATTGAATCTTAAGCAACATTTCTATAATTGCATTCAGGTTAAAGGCCCAATGCAACCATTTTTATTTTAAAATCAAATTCATTTCTGGGTAACAATTAAAGTACCTCACTGTAATAGATTTCCATAAAATTGCACATTTTGGACACAGAGGGGAAAAAGTTTGTACATATTTTCAAGACCTGCTACATTTAATTTATTTATTACATTTTTCTATTACAATTACATTTTTTTAATGGAATTTCCTTTAGGCTTGGCGTATTTAGCAGGACATTTTACAGCATAAAGCTACATTTAATCAGCATAAAGCTCACTCATTTAAGTGACTCACTCAATCGGGGCTTTGGTTCAAAATAAATAAGTACCGACACATTCTGATTGTCTTTAATAAAGAACATTTTTGACCAATCTGCTCATGTTGTGTGTGTGTGTGTGTGTTTAATCATGTGACTTTTTGGTTACAATGAAGTATGTAAACAAGTTGAAACAAATAAATCCTATTCATTATGAATAATCAGATACATGTTGCGAATTAATGATTATATTGAAGAAAGGCGCCGCCTCTTAGGAGTTCCAAAAGCCGACCAGTTACCCAACAAAATAACCGATTTATTTAGCCTAATAGTTTTTATGACTCCAGACAGTAGGCTATTATTCCTCTGTATGAATCAATTTGTCTGCATGTATATTCAACATTTGGATAAAATAAACCATGCCATGAATTAATAACTACTATATATATTTTATTTTCACAATGCAATGAGGCACATCGACAACTTAAAATCGCTTTAAAAGAGCCTTCTAATAACCTAATCAAAATGACATTTTATTAGTCACATGCACCAAATACAACAGGTGTAGTAGACCTTACAGTGAAATGCTTACTTGGAGCTCCTAACCAACAATGCAGTTAAAAATATATATGTATAAGAAATAAATGTAACAAGAAATTAAAGAGCAGCAGTAAAATAACAATAGCGAGACTATATACAGGGGGGTACCGGTACAGAGTCAATGTTCGGGGGCACCGGTTAGCTACAGTAATATGTACATGCAGTGGTGCAAAAGAAGGGGGGTCAATGCAAATAGTCTGGGAAGCCATTTGATTACATGTTCAGGAGTATTATGGCTTGGGGGTAAGAAGCCTCTTGGACCTAGACTTGGCGCTCCGGTACCGCTTGCCGTGCGGTAGCGGAGAGAACAGTCTATGACTAGGGTGGCTGGAGTCTTTGACAATTTTTAGGGCCTTCCTCTGACACTGCCTGATATAGAGGTCCTGGATGGCAGGAAGCTTGGCCCCAGTGATGTACTGGGCCGTTCACACAACCCTCTGTAGAACCTTGCGGTCGGAGGTTAGGCAGTTACCATACCAGACAGTGATGCAACCAGTCAGGATGCTCTCGATGGTGCAGCTGTAGAACCTTTTGAGGATCTGAGGAATCATGCCAAATATTTTCAGTCTCCTGAGGGGGAATAGGTTTGCTGTGCCTTCTTGCTTGGACCATGTTAGTTTGTTGGTGATGTGGACACCATGGAACTTGAAGCTCTCAACCTGCTCCACTGCAGCCCCGTCGATGAGAATGGGGGAGTGCTCGGTCCTCTTTTCCTGTCGTCCACAATTATCTCCTTTGTCTTGATCATGTTGAGGGAGAGGTTGTCCTGGCACCACACGGCCAGGTCTCTGACCTGCTCCCTATAGGCTGTCTCGTCGTTGTCGGTGATCAGGCCTACCACTGTTGTGTCATCGGCAAACTTAATGATGGTGTTGGAGTCGTGCCTGGCCGTGCAGTCATGAGTGAACAGGCAGTACAGGAGGGGACTGAGCACGCACCCGAGGGGCCCCTGTGTTGAGGATCAACGTGGCGGATGTGTTGTTATCTACCCTTATCACCTGGGGGCGGCCCGTCAGGAAGTCCAGGATCCAGTTTCGGAGGGAGGCGTTTAGTCCCAGGGTCCTTAGCTTATTGATGAGCTTTGAGGGCAATATGGTGTTGAACGCTGAGCTGTAGTCAATGAATTGCATTCTCAAATAGGTGTTCCTTTTGTCCAGGTGGGAAAGGGCAGTGTGGAGTGCAATAGAGATTTCATCATTTGTGGATCTGTTGGGGCGGTATGCAAATTGGAGTGGGTCTAGGGTTTCTGGGATAATGTCGTTGATATGAGCCATGACCAGCCTTTCAATGCACTTCATGGCTACAGACGTGAGTGCTATAGGTCGGTAGTCATTTAGTCAGGTTACCTTCATGTTCTTGGGCACAGGCACTATGGTGTTCTGCTTAAAACATGTTGGTATTACAGACTAGAACTGGGAGAGGTTGAAAATGTCAGTGAAGACCCATGCCAGTTGGTCAGCACATTCTCGCAGTACACGTCCTGGTAATCCATCTGGCCTTGTGAATGTTGACCTGTTTAAAGGTCTTACATCAGCTGCGGAGAGTGTGATCACACAGTTTTCTGGAACAGCTGGTGCTGCCATGCATGTTTCAGTGTTATTTGTCTCGAAGCGAGCATAGAAGTAGTTCAGCTTGTCTGGTAGGCTCGTGTTACTGGCAGCTCTCAGCTGTGCTAATTTTCCTGTAGTTTTTTGTCACACTGTACTAAACATCTGCATTTTGAAAGTCTTTTTTACAAATCGAAATTTATCATATATTTCTACTACTGTAGAAGCTGTGTTTTTAGGATTAGAATCCCAACTCTAGGCTTACAGTGATGGACATTGGTCACAGTTCACGCCTTAATGAGCCATTCAATTGGCGAAAGTGGCAGATGTTGGTGAATGGTTGTTGTTCTTCAGGAAGAAAATACATTCTTTAAAATGAAAATAATCTTAAATAAAGGCTAGGATACGATATCAACAAGAGAATGGCGACATTTGAATTATAATGACCCGATTGAATTAAAACAACCAAACATCCTCCTTTAAACATCCAAATATTTCATACAATATTCTGCCCATATTTCCACTTTTGAAGGACTTGTATTAACGGATGTTTTAGGTGCAGTAGGCTATAGGCCAACATAGGCTACTGTAAAAATGAATTTTCTTTTTGTAATATCATCTCAAACTGCAGTAGTCAAATGATGTGAGCAAAGAAGCAAACACTGATTGTATTAACAGATGTGTGCATACAATTATATATAGATTTACATTTTAACCATGAAGTGTATTCACAATTGCATGCCATGATGATCTTTCCTCAAGCGTAGATGTGCTCAAAGCTGCTCTCTGGTGGTTCGAACGAGCATTAACGGCAAGCACAGTAACACACCGTACCACGCTATACCGCAGTATTACGCAACTTTTAATTGAGGAACCACTGTACATAGGGAATAGGGTGCTATTTGGGATGCAGACACATGTGCATGACTATAAGAGCCCTATTCGAACCCTCATGGACCCTTACCCTCAGTGCCATCTTCATCTTGATGGTGGAGCTAGTCCCAGAGCTCTTGAGATCGAAGCGTTGGTGCAGCGTCATGTCCTCAGCCTCTAGGAGACGGGTTAGGGGCAGGCTCAGAATCCCCAGGGAACAATCATGTTTCTCATCCTTTACCTGAAGGGGGAAAGGGGGCACGTTTTTTTTTTATATGAAAGCGGAAGTTTGTGTCAAGTTACTGTAAATTCTAGTGCACTTACAAATAGGCAGTGCACAGGTACTACAGTAGCTGGAATTTACAGACCCGAAATTCCCTCTCATGCTCCGTGCACCCCGAATTTCACAGATATGCTGAGTTTTGTAAACGAGCAGACAAAAATCAGCTAAATCCCACACCATAATCACACTAAATCATCTGTAAGGCCATACAGTAGCCATAGTGTGTGTCACAAATACTCTAATACTCTATTTGGTGCAGTAACTTTTGACAAGAGCCCTATTGGTATAGAGTGCACTAAATATGCACTAAATATGGAATAAGGTGGAATTTGGGACACCCAACTTTAAAAAATAAATAATAATAATAATAATTGGCTCAGTCTCACACTAGAATCACACTAAAATTGTCATCTATCACCCACCAGGTGCCTTTGGAGAGTTCCTCAATGAGCTTGACACTTTGATAAGGTCATTTCCTGACGATGGCTCACCGCTCTTCGTACTTGGCGACTTCAACCTCCTGACATCTGCCTTCTATTAATTTCTTTCCAACTATTTCTCCTCTTTTGACCTCCCCCTTTCAACTCACAAGGCAGGCAATACGCTTGACTTCATCTTTACTAGAGGCTGCTCGCCTACTTATCTCACTGCAACATCCCCTCCAGATCTCTGATCACTACTTTGTGTTTCCTTTTGTCTCCAACCCTAACCACTAAGCCCCTACCCATGCTCATGTGCCGTCGCAATCTTTGCTCTCTCCTATCATTTCTCCCTCATCCTAAATCCTTCTTCCTCCAGTCTCCTGATTTTGCCTATTCTACTCACTTTCCCCATCCTGACTCGCATTCCTTCAGGCCGGCTTGGCCCTCCCGTCTTGCTGCGTGGCATTGTGAGCTTACAGAACAGGGCTGCGGGCAACGATTCTTCTGGAGGTCCTATCATCTTTTCACTCCTTCCTCTCTACCTTCTCGTCCTCTGTCTCCACTGCTAAAGCCACTTTCTATCACTCTAAATTTCAAGCTTCTGCCTCGAACACTAGAAAACTATTCCACCTTCTCCTCCATCCCATCCCCCTCCCTAATCCTTCATCCTTTTCCCTCACTCTTTGTGGACAACTTTGTCAACCACTTTAAAAAGAAGGTTGGCGACATCCGCTACTCACTCAGCCTATTGAGTCCACTGGTCTCACTCACAGAGAACTACCCTTGACCTCTTTCTCCCCTCTCTCCAGATGACTGGCTGCCCGACAACCTGCCCTCTCGACCTTATCCCCTCCTCCAGGCAATCTCTGGAGACCTTTTCCCATTCCTCTCATCACTGGCTAGGTCCCCTCTTGACTTCAAAATGGCCCGAGTCGCTCCCCTCATCTGACATCAAAAACTATAGACCTGTATCCCTTGTTTTCTTTCCAAAACAATTGAGCGTGCTGTCTCTGATCAACTTTCTCATTATCTCTCTGAACAATCTTCTTGACCCTAACCAGTCTGTCTTCAAAACGGGTCACTCAACAGAGAATAGCTCTTCTCTGTGCCACAGAGGCTCTCCGCATTGCCAAAGCTGACTCTCTTTCCTCTGTTCTCATCCTCCTAGATCTATCTGCTGCCTTCAACACCGTGAACCATCAGATCCTCCTTTCCACCCTCAGGGCTGGGCGTTTCAGGCTCTGCACACTCTTGGATTGCATCCTCCCTGGCAGGCTGCTATCTGTGTCTGCACCACATACTCTCACTCCTGGTGTCCCCCAGGGCTTGGTTCTAGGCCCTCTTCAATCTATACACCAAGTCACTTGGCTCAGTCATATCCTCACATGGTCTCGACAATCATTGTTATGCAGCCGACACTCAACTACTTGGCACCTTCTGACACCCAGGTGGCAACACGCATCTCTGCCTGCCTGGCAGATCTCAACTTGGATGTCGGGCCACCACCTCAAGCTCAACAAGATGGAGCTGCTCTTGCTTCCGGGGAAGGCCTGCCCACTCAAAGACCTCTCCATCACGGTTGACAACTCCACAGTGTGGAGTGCGAAGAGAGTGCCATTGTGCAAAGAACCTTGACTTGACCCTGGACAGCACTCGGTTGTTCTCTGCAAACATCAAAGCAGTGACCCGCTCCTGCAGGTTTATGCTCTACAACATACGTAGAGTACGACCCTACCTCACACAGGAAGTGGTGCAGGTTCTAATCCAGGCACTTGTCATCTTGTCTGGACTACTGAAACTCACTTTTCCATGTTACCCCGCTCCTCCGCACACTCCACTGGCTTCCAGTTGAAGGTGCAGCCACTACAAGAGCATGATGCTTACCTACAGAACAGCGAGAGGAACTTCCCCTCTCTACCTTTACGCTATGCTCAAACCCTACACCCCAATCTTGGACCTCCCAAGAGACCTGGGGGGGCACCATAGGAGGGCACTTTCCTCTCAGCCCAGTCCAAGCTCGTCTCTGTCCTGGCACCCCAATGGTGGAACCAGCTTCCCCCTGAAGCTAGGACAGCAGAGTCCCTGCTCATCTTCCGAAAACCTCAAACCCCATCTTCAAAGTGTCTTAAATAATCCTCCTCTTCAACTCGACTAACCCCCACCCCACCAAAAAAAAACCTGAACCTGCACTTTCTATGTTTGTGATATTTTCCCACCTAGCTATCTTAGGAGGAATGCACAAACTAAGTCGCTCTGAATAAGAGTGTCGGATAAATGATAAATGTTAAACGTATAGCCATAGAGGTCAAACTAAATGGTAAGCAATGAGGTCACTCAGTAGGAAAAGCATGCCTACAACCCATACCTCAATCTTCAGCTCTTGGCATTTTGGGTTGTGGATGAGGAAAGGGAAGGCCTCCTCCCATACAGGCTCGTTGGTCTTATACCTCGTCTGGTTGGGAAAAAGGTCCATGTTAGAGGCAGTGAAAACGACCAGGAATATGCTATTCACATGGCATTGCAGTGTTGTTTATATAATTATACAAATCTATGGGAACTATAGAGTAGGAAACATGGCCTGTTGGCTTACCTTGCTGTCGTATGTTTTGTGCCCGACTGTGAAATGGACAAAAGGATTCGGGATGCTGGCCACTTTTTTACCAGACTGAAATGGAAAGAACAGGTGTAAAAACACACAACCTCTTAAACTGTGAGATGTTAACTTCATCGGTATTACTTTAAATCGCCCTATCCTTGTCTAATCAGATTTAATATACACACATAGAAATATGTGTGTAAATTATGGAGCATCCCAAATTTAGAATGGTTGTATTATAAAATTGTTCTATTTTTCTGAAATAAAGATTGTTGATAAAAAATTTAAGTGGCCTGATGTAAGGCCCCATATTCATCCCTCATTGGCGAAATATAGAAGCCTTCAAACTGGAGATCAGGAAGTAGAGTAGTTACATAATTGTCTATAGAAAACGCCGTAACAGCAGGAAATATAGTTGAAATTGGAAGCGAGGAAACACTTATAAAAGGTAGATATAAAAGGTAGATGTTCTTGGTGTGTTAATTATCTCATACAACACAGTTGTTACGTACATCATCAGAATATTAGAATACGGTGCATGGAAGGCAGTTTAAGTCCAAACAGTTTGGGGTTTGTTAATTAATAACACAAAACAAGGAACCCAAAACAACATGCAAGGCATTTTGAATGCTCCTGTAGGAATATATGGGTGGGAAACAACTTGTAAGCAATATTACTCACTGGGATATAAACAATCAATACAGTCTATGCAAGTCTAATCAACTGAATTGCTTTCCACTTTTACAAATTGCTTATTACTTCATAATAATCAACAGATTGGTACTCAGGAAACAGATCAATACAAATCCATGTCCTAACAGATAACACACACAGCCAAACAACATGGTACTGTATTTGGTTCCACTACTAAAGTGTTATTCTCTGGTCACAGGGCCAACTGCAGTGTGTGTCTAGGCCCTGTTACAATACCTTAAGAATGCATCTGTAAGTGAGTGGACAGATGAAAACATAGCTTCGACTCCATTGGTTTCACCAGTCTTACTGTGCTACGGGAATGGTGCTTTAAGATACTCAAACAGAGCCTCTAGTCCTCCTCACTGCCTCTCTGTCTGGCTGGCTCTGCATGCATTGTTGTTACATTACCTTTGTTACATTACCATTACCTACATTACCTTTGATGGCCTTACTGACTGAGGCCTTCTTCAAACCGTCATGGTTGAATTCTAAAGGACTGCGCTTCCCCCCCATGAGAGAATGAACAACACCATGAGAACCATGAGAGAATGAACAACACTAGGTTAATTATTCGGAGAGGGCATGCGAGAGGAGGTTAAAATCATGGAACGGAGCAACAATGAAAACCACGCCAAAACCATGATAACAGATAGAGACAAGACAAACAACATGATGATCACGAGGTGAAAGAATCACGAAGAGTATTGACAGTGACATGGCCAGGAGAATCATTATGGGAGATAAAGAGGAGCATACAATACTATTCCAACACTGACAAAGCAGTCCAGTGGCAGGAGGGAGATGGTCTGGATATGGGGATATTTATGGTGTTTTGTATGTACACTTAACCAAAATATAAATACAACATATAAAGTGCTAGTGACGCGTTTCATGAGCTGACAAACAAATATGGTGCACCAAATTGTTACCCTCCTATGTTGAGCATTTCTCCTTCTCTAAAATAATCCATCCACCTAAACAGGTGTGGCATATCAAGAAGCTGATTAAACAGCATGATCATCACACAGCTGCGCCTTGTGCTGGGGACAATAAAAAGGCCAATCTAAAATGTGCAGTTTTGTCACACAACACAATGCCACAGATGTCTCAGGTTTTGAGGGCACGTGAAATTGGCCTGCTGACTGCAGGAATGTCCAGCAGAGCTGTTGCAAGATCATTTAACGCTCATTTCTCTACCATAAAACCGGCATCACAACAGCAGACCACGTGACACCATCCCAATCCAGGAGCTTCAAATCAGGCTTCTTCACTTGCGGAATCGTCTTGAGACCAGCCACCCAAACATCTGATGAAACTGTCAGAAACCGTTTCAGGGAAGCTCATCTACGTCCTCACCAGGGTCTTGAGCGGTTTGCTTGAGCGGTTTACTGTCAATGTTGTGACAAGAGTTTGGATGCGGGGTTATGGTATGGGCAGGCATAAGCTATGGAAAACGGACACAATTGCGTCAATGGCAAATTGAATGCACAGAGATACTGTGATAAGATCCTGAGGCCCATTGTCCTGCCATTCATCCACTGCCATAACCTCATGTTTCAGCATGATAATGCACAGCCCTATATTGCAAAGATCTGCACACAATTCCTGGAAGCTGAAAATGTCCCAGTTCTTCAATGGCCTGCATACTCACCATGTCACTCATTGAGCAAGTTTGGGATGCTCTGGATCGACGTCTACAACAGTGTGTTCCAGTTTCTGTCAATATCCAGCAACTTCGCAAAAGGCTATGAAGAGGAGTGGGACAACATCCCACCGGCCATAATCAACAGCTTGATCAACATTCTGCGAAGGAGATGTGTCGCGCTGCATGAGGCAAATAGTGGTCACACCAGATACTGACTGGTTTTCTGATCCACATCCCGTATCTGTATTCCCAGATCATGTGAAATCCATAGATTAGGGCCTCATTTATTTATTTCAATTGATGGATTTCCTTTATATGAACTGTAACACATGTTGCGTTTATTTCGTTTAGTGTACATCTATGTCATTCCAGATACGGTATTATCTCGATGGGTAAATGGAATAGTCAATCTCTTGATGAGTACTTTCATAGAACACAGATATCATTTCTAGCAACAAATTAATCTACAGTACAAATTAAATGTTTATCCAGAGTGAAGCATTAATTCAGTACTTTGCATAATATCCTTGCATTCTGTATACTATTACCTATTCATTCTGTGTTGTTGTTACAAATTACATTCTTGTTGTTGACTACATAGTTAGCATCAATGGTGGCTGGTGAGGTGAGGACGGCTCATAGTAATGTGTTCGAAGTGTTCGCTAACATTCCATTTATTCCATTCCATCCATTACAATGAGATCATCCTCCGATTTAAAGTGGTACCAGCCACCACTGGTCTTGACAAGTCATGTCAATGATGACAGGCTGAGTTTAAAGGATTTTAGACTAAGAACTGTGGTTTTATTTGATTTGGGAGGTGTGCGTTAGAGGATATTGGAGTCGGGAGATGCTCTGAGATCAATTATGTCTGGACTTTAAGAGGCTGGGCAGGGTGAGAGTCCCATGTAAACTGTGGAGACGATCAAATGCTGCCCTCTAGTGAGAGTGTTTGTTGCCGAGGCAACAACTCACCAACGGGCTAGGAATGGCTGGGTGAGCGGGATGGAGGGAAAGCAATCCACAGAGAGGTCTCGCTAACAAGCCCCTTTCTTTTGTTTAGATATCTTATACAAGGCATGCCCATAATCATGACTGACAGCAATTACTGTGTTGGAAATCGGCTAAACTTTGAACATTGAGATATTAAATAAATGATAGAGACAAAGCCTTGAATAGAAAGAAACTGTAAAAAGCCAGAAGGCTTTGGAATGTGTTTGATGGAGGAGAGGAGAGTGACGTGTTGATATAGGGAAGACAGATGGATATCTCTGGATTAGGAAGTGACGGGTGAGGTCAGTTCCCCTTAAGGGAGTAATCAGGGTTAGTATCTGGTTACCTTCTTTCTCTTGGGCATAAACTAATGATTGGAGAGAGGGAGTGTTTTAAGTAGGATGTATATAAACCGTGAAGTCTGAAGTCTTTAGCTGTCTGTTTTCAGCTGAACATAACCTTTGGGAAGAATAAACTTGGTTAAAGCTTCTCTAGTGTCCGTGGGTTATTTACTCTGAAAAATGAGAACCTAACAACTGTCAAAATATACTTTTTTAATAAGAACTTTTTTAATAAGTCATATGACAATCAACATGCTTATTGGCCACAAGTAGTTACTGTGTTTCAATCGTCAGTACCAAAAAAATCCCACTGTGGCAAAATAAAACTAGGATGCAATATGCCAGAGGACTCACATATAAGGTCCTATAGAGAGAAGCAGTATTCTCACTAAAGACTAGGCCCGAAGCTCTCCGCTCTTTTAAAGTAGCCAGAACCCAAGTTCCCCTTGAACACACTCTTCAGAGGAGGGGGGAAACGGAGAGAAGAAAGCAAAGAGAAGGAGTCTAAAAAAGAGACGTGTGAAGCAGGGTTTGCCTATGCGATGCATTTAGGCAAATAGAGCCAAAACCAATGATGTTATTTCACAGGTGTAATAGAAAGACAACTTGAGGTACAATAATGTATCACTTTGGCAGACTATTAGAGTGAGTGACCAGACTGAGGGAAGAGAGGTAGAGGATATTAACATGATCATGAGAGGGGAAAGGAAGGAGATCAAGCAGGAGAGCAGTCAGAGGAAGAGGAGGCAGGTGGGAGAAGCTGGGGTGAACTGGGTGGTTCATACCATCTCATGACTGGTAGACTGGCACAATAAAGTATTATGTTTTGTGGCCAGCAGAAAACTTGACATGGCCATATCATAACTAACAGGTCAAATAAGTTGTGCGGAGATACAGTAAGGCAATGTAGTGTGTTTCCCCATCCGAGTTCTAATTATAACGGTCCCAATGCGTGATGTTTTTCTCTGCTACACATTAGCCCAAGCAGAACGGCTCATCAATCTTAAGCATGCAGTAGTATTTGTGCTTTTTCCTATTCTTCTAGTGACTTTACCACAGGTAGAGTGACTTACAGGGAGGCTCCTTGCTGAGTCCAGGAAGACCACCAGCAGGGCAGACGACAGGTCAGCATTAGCCTGTCCTTTATCAACCTTGTTGCTGGTCAGCACCTGGGAGAGAGCGGGAGAGGACACGGACAGAGTAAATAGTCAGCACAGTAGTTACTGTAGTGTGAGACAGCTTGATGTACTCCCCCTAGACAGAACACTAGTCCAATATACTGTATTAAGAGCAATCTGTTCTGTTGGTCAAACATAGAATGATGTGTCTCATCAGCACTGACATAATGGACTGGAGAAACACAGTTTGTGTCCCAAATGGTACACGATTCCCTATTTGGTGCACTACTTTTGACTAAAACCCTATAGGCCCTGGTCTGAAGTAATTCACTATATAGGGAACAGGGTACCATTTGGTGTTACAGAGATCTATGAGTGGACATAATAATGTCTGGAACGGAGCAAATGGAAGGCACCAAACACGTGGAAACCATGTGTTTGATGGATTTGATGCCATTCCACCAATACCACTCCAGCTATTACCACGAGCCCGTTCTCCCCAATTAAGGTGCCACCAACCTCCTGTGGAGTGGACGGATGGAACTACAGAGCTCAATAAGAATAAGAACTACAGAGCTCAAACAGGGTGAGCACTCCTGTGGATTCCCTGATCTATCCCTCTAATCTACATGTTTCATCTACTCTCTCTCCAGTGGATGGAGGAATATGTAGACCTGTTCATGTTAAGTGTCTTATAGCTGAAGGCCTGAAAACTCATTAACATACAGACTGATCTACCTGTGTCCCAAATGGCACCCTACTCCCTATGGGTCCTGGTCAGAAGTATTGCACTATATAGGGAATGGGGTGCTAAGTAGATGAAAGGCGGTACCTGATCAAGATTTTCACGAGTGGGAAGCAGAGACAGCCACTCCAGTTTTAAGTGCAGCTTTCCGGTATCCCCTTCCTCCAAGACAAACCACTGGAACGGAACAGAAGGAATTCAGTGTGCTGGATGATCACATATATTTACAATTGAGTGTTTCTATTGAGAAAGGAGTCAAAACAAAATACACATTGCCTCATCAATTTTCTGTTCCTTCTGAAGTTCAGCGATATCTATCAATAACCTGCAAGGCAAATATACACATGCTGTGAGTTCATTGGAGAGAGTGGCTGATACATGATAGCTTTATGTGCTACAGCAGAAATCATGCATGACGTTCAAGTGATTTTGATGGCTTTGGATTAGGATGTATCACTTACCTTCCTAAGAAATCATCCTGGTCAGTGTCCTCATCAAACAGCTCTATCTCCAGGTTCTGTGGTCCTGAGTTTTCATACACCATAGCCTGAAGGTCACATTCACACAGGCGTGATTACAGTTAGACCTTCTCAGTTGCATACAGGACAACATATTGGTAATGTACTGGAATGTAGTTCATGTCAGACAACCCACCCACTCCATTCTCTCTCGCACTGTCAAAGACCAAATAAATATTTCCCAACATAACAATTATCTTAAGAAATCTTCCTGAACAACTTTGTGGATGTTTAAAAATGTTCTCTCTACCTCATAGACTTCGTGCCACTTGGGATTGACGGTCTTCTTGATCACCTTGCTCCGAAACAGCTGGTTGCCGATGTGAAGGACCCCGTACGGGTCTGACTTGCCCTTTATTATCCCTCCCAGGAACACATCCTTAGCTAACAGGTCCTGGGCCTCTAGGAAGTGAATCCTCAGGACGCCCTGGGAGGAGAGCGAGATCAACATCACTGAGTTCATACATATCTCATAGTGATTTAATATATTACATTAACAACATTGGAATTCAATAATGCCATAAGGGATGGATTGCATTTCAACATAGCAAAACAACAGTGGGAAATTTGTCGATTCGTTAATCAGGTTTGGCTTCATACAGTGGAATGTGTGTCTTGCTTTCAGACTCAGTGTAGTGTGTGTGATTAGTGGGAATCGTCCGTCCGTCCCTCCCTACCTTAGGTATTGGGAAGCGAAGCTGAGAGAGCTGAGCCTCTCCCACCAGAGGAATGGTAATGCGGTTAGGCAGGACCAGGTAGCTGTAGATGATGTCCTGGATCAGGTTATCACACAGGCCACTAACGGGGGATAAAGAGACACAGGCTATAACACACACAGGACAGGAGACACAGATAGAAAAAAAATCATCTAGTTAGGCTCATTATACCTCCATCCCGTTTCAACCAAAAAGCAATCTATTCCCTATATAGTGCACTACTCAGTGTCTTGTAGCCCTGTAGCGCTGACACTTAACAGTGATCTGGTGACTTTCGAGACTGATAGCCAAGCAGAAGAGGCTACACAGCAGTGTACAGGCCATCACAGGGATCATCACAGTTCTGTCAGCAGATTGGGGGGTGTTGGATGGTTTATGGGGTTCAGGCAAATACAATTCAATTCTGGTCTTCCGTTGGCAGGTGGAGAGTAGGGGGAGGGGTCACTATGTCAGTGTCCCAACTGGCACCCTATTCCCTATAGTGCACTACTTTTGACCAGAGCCCTGTGGGGCTGGATCAAAATTAGTGCGCTATGTAGGATAAAGGGTGCCATTTGGGATTAATTCGATGTGTGACATCAGAAGCCAAGGGCACTGTCACTCTGAACTCTAGAGAGCAGCCCAACCACAAGTTAAACAAGGCCTACATGTATTTCAACCAGAGCCAAGATGAAGCTTATTATAAAAGGATGAATCCAAACCAGACTCAATGTTCAGTTTCTCTAATGCCCACTAGATGGCAGCATTGTAGTGAATGGAGAATTCCCTCAGTTGGGTGTTAGTCCCTCAGAGCTGGGTTGAATTGTTCCGCAGAGCCTCCCCCATCCCTTCCTCAAAACTCCTCTTAGGTTACAATATTCTGTTACGTCTATCAAAGGTTGTTTTTGGTGAGAACGTGTGTATCGCAAATATGTGGAGGCCAGCCTTCACATCTGAGTTCATCTGCAGAAGGAATTCATTCATTGCTGGTGTTCAGCTGCTATACATTTTCAACAAAGCTAATTAGTAACAAATGTAAGTGACTATGCATTTTGCGCTCAGTCCTTTCTTTTACGTCCGTTTGTAGGAAAAGCTCAGCAAAACTACAATTGAACTTTTTAGACGCCGAGCGTGTGTGTGTGTTGAGGGAGTGGGAGCAACAACTTCCATTCCCAGAAGGCAAAACACACACTACACAAAACACACACTACACAAAACACACACTACACAAACACTCGGGTGACCGGAGGTACCTGCTGTTTTAGAAGGAGATGCAAATCCCACCAGAGGAAACCTGAGCCCTGTACACAGAACCCCCTCTCTCTGTCTGTACACACCATACACACACACACACACCCACACGAAAAGCTCGGAGTAAGGCAGGGTTGGGCAGGTTTCAGGTTCAACACCCACACACTGGTGTTTCCTTCAAACCTGTAAAACGAGGAAGGCTACATTTCACAGGGCGGAGTCTCTCAAACCCACAATGTCTCATACCAAAACAAAAATGACACACCAGACACCATACTCATTTGTTTAGTTGTGGACCTTGATCAGGGCACATTATCTACCAAACCACCACAGCCATGCAGGCCTATACATGTCTCTTCATTGAATGAAGTATATTCAAATGGCCCCATTCAAATTTCTGGATGGCCCACTGCACTACAATGACAATCCTGTATGTGTGGCGTGTTGGTCACTTCTAACAGTATGTTCCAGGGAGAATGACCTGGACAACTGTATTGACGTTTCCGACTGGTCTTTGTTTTTATTTGACCCCAATTTTGTTTGGCATAAGTGAGCATTGGGGCGGCAGGTAGCCTTGTGGTTAGAGCGTTGGGCCAGTAACCGAAAGGTTGCAAGATCGAATCCCCGAGCTGACAAGGTAAAAAGATGTTGTTCTGCCCCTGAACAAGGAAGTTAACCCACTGTTCCTAGGCCACCATTGAAAATAAGAATTTGTTCTTAACTGACTTGCCTAGTTAAATAAAGGTTACAAAAATATATATATATATCACTTGCAGATAAGTTTTATAGGTAGCCATTTACACCTGTACCCGTATGTATACTGGTTGAAAATGGCGTTGACACGCGCCTAAATTGAAACGCAGTGGCTGTACAGTAACATTCTATGAATGATGTCAGCGTTCAGGGTCTGCGCTTCACAGTGCTGTATGGGTTTTGACTGACAGCTGTTCTGAACCGTTCTGAACTTGAGCACCACACGTGTCAAGAAGTTGCCCCCATCCCTCCTGCTAAATGGGGCAACTTTTGCCAAATTGTCCAAGTGAGGGAAATGCTGTAAAT
This sequence comes from Oncorhynchus tshawytscha, assembly GCF_018296145.1. NCBI lineage: Eukaryota > Metazoa > Chordata > Actinopteri > Salmoniformes > Salmonidae > Oncorhynchus > Oncorhynchus tshawytscha. Next base: position 53,172,554 of record NC_056438.1, on the reverse strand, counting down.
TAAAAAGGAATCAATGTATTTTGAAAGATGGCAATTGTAATAAATACAGCTTTGACGTCATACAAGCAAGCCAAACACACGTGAATTAAAATGTGCATTCCACATTTCCATATCATAAAACTCATAGTACAGTATTAATGTTTATGATCACTATGTTTGATGTACAGTTACAAGATGACATGGCGTCAAACCCTGGGTTGTTCTGAACAGAATGAGCCTGTTTGTCTATTGTGAAGAGAATTCACCGTGGCACACCTGAATGCACTCATTTATAACTTAGCTCGTAGAACAAGCTTTCAAATGATGCCCACCTGACCCATATTGCAATTTATAAATGGGCCAGTTTTGGATTGCAGCTACCAAATTTTCCAGGAATTTTTTATCATGTTACTGAATGTATCCAGAGTATTTTCTGATTTCGTTATCAACAAATGTGGCGAAAAGTACAGTAAACGTAAAATGCACATAAAAATCAACATTGTCGTGTTTGGATTCAGTCTTGTGTCAGGTGAACTGTTGTGACCTCAACGTTGGTCTAATCATTTTCCCATAATCTCCAAACTGTTTCTTTTCAACTGCTACCATGCTTACGCTGTTCATATCTCTACTGTTGGAAACATTTCCATTTAGCCCTGTCCATACAGGTCAATCCCCACGAGTGTAACGGGTTAAAACACCCCCAAATGAGAACGCTATTGAACAGAACTAGAGTTGTGAAATGTTGAAACAAGCTAGCTCTAGGGTATAGTAGTGGATGTACAGTACACTCCCCTCCATATGTATTTGGACAGGGAAGCTAAAATTGTATACAGTATTTGGCTCTACAGTCGTGAATGACACAAATTACAAAGAATGACACAAATATTAATTTTCACAAAGTTTGCTGCTTCAGTGTCTTTAGATATTTTTGTCAGATGTTACTATGGAATACTGAAGTATAATTACAAGCATTTCATAAGTGTCAAAGGCTTTTATTGACAATTAAATTAAGTTGATGCAAAGAGTCAATATTTGCATTGTTGACCCTTCTTTTTCAAGACCTCTGCAATCCGCCCCGGCATTTTGTCAATTAACTTCTGGGCCACATCCTTACTGATGGCAGCCCATTCTTGGATAATCCCCCCAAAACTTGCTCTCGGAGGATGTGTTGGTACCATTCTTTATACATGGCTGTGTTCTTAGGCAAAATTGTGAATGAGCCCACTCCCTTGGCTGAGAAGCAACCCCACACATGAATGGTCTCAGGATGCTTTACTGTTGGCATGACGCAGGACTGATGGTAGCGCTCACCTTGTCTTCTCCGGACAAGCTTTTTTCTGGATGCCCCAAACAATCGGAAAGGGGATTAATCAGAGAAAATTACTTTACCCCAGTCCTCAGCAGTCCAATCCCTGTACCTTTTGCAGAATATCAGTCTGTCCCTGGTGTTTTTCCTGGAGAGAAGTGGCTTCTTTGCTGCCCTTCTTGACACCAGGCCATTATCAAAAAGTCTTCGCCTCACTGTGCGTGCAGATGCACTCACACCTGCCTGCTGCTATTCCTGAGAAAACTCTGTACTTGTGGTGCCCCGATCTCGCAGCTGAATCAACTTTAGGAGACGGTCCTGGCGCTTGCTGGACTTTCTTGGGCGCCCTGAAGCCTTCTTCACAACAATTGAACCGCTCTCCTTGAAGTTCTTGATGATCCGATAAATGGTTGATTTAGGTGCAATCTTACTGGCAGCTATATCCTTGCCTGTGAAGCCCTTTTTGTGCAAAGCAATAATGACGGCACGTGTTTCCTTGCAGGTAACCGTGGTTGACAGGGGAAGAACAATGATTCCAAGCATCACCCAGGAGTTTTGAAGCTTCCAGTCTGTTGTTCAAACTCAATCAGCATGACAGAGTGATCTCCAGCCTTGTCCTCGTCAACACTCACACCTGTGTTAACGAGAGAATAACTGACATGTCAGCTGGTCCTTTTGTGGCAGGGCTGAAATACAGTGGAAATGTTTTTGGGGGATTCAGTTCATTTGCATGGCAAAGAGGGACTTTGCAATTAATTTCAATTAATCTGATCACTCTTCTTAACATGATGGAGTATATGCAAATTGCCATCATACAAACTGAGGCAGCAGACTTTGTGAAAATGTATATTGTGTCATTCTCAAAACTTTTGGCCACGACTGTATACTCCAGCATTTTAGATTTGAGATAGAATGTTTCATTTTAGGTGACAGTACAGGTTTCATTTTAGGATAATGAGTATGTTCATACATATTGGTTGTACCATTTAGAAATTAAAGCACTTTATGCATGCATCTAGTCCCACCATTTAAAAAAGTCACAAGTATTTGTACAAAAGTTTAGTATTTGGTCCCATATCCCTTGCGCACAATTAAACATGTTAGCTTCACTGTCCAAATACATTTGGAAGGGAGTTTATGTGATAGCTACTTTTCCTCTAGTAGCACACCATCCACCACATGGCTGCCTTGCGTAGAGCTGCTAATGCATGACCTCATGGCGCTGTGACCTCACAGTGGCGTACGACTACTTCTAACACACAGCAACAGGGGATACATACATCCCAAATGGTACCCTATTCTCTATGGGTCCTGGTCAAAAGTAGTGCTCTACTGTATATAGGGAATCATTTGGAACACACCCAGAGAGAGCCATGATGACCATTCCCCCTCCACATCTCCCACAGATTTCAGCTCGGTCTGAAAGAGTGGATCAGCCTGTGTTAGCCATTTATACCTACCATGGTTTATTACCACACACACACACACACACACACACACACACACACACACTTCCTCAAAATGGTGAGAGAGTGTTGACATTCATACCTCACCATCACCACCATCACCACCATCACCTACCTCCCTCCCTCCCTCCCTCCCAGCCCTAAAAGCTGCCACCTGGCCCTCTCTCCACAGCAATTAGGCCTTCATGTTCATGTTTCCTCCTGTCTGTTTGTCTTGCCTTGTTTGTGTCCCAAATGCTACCCTATTCCAGGCCCCGGTTAAAAGTAGTGCAATATATAAGGATATAGGCTGTCATTTGAGACGCAACCCTGGTTGTCGTCACAGGAGGGACAGAGCTGTTTTCATGCCTGGCACAGGAGCCAGCCCCGTGCTGAATCAAAACAGCCTATTAAGCCAAATCAGCTTTTAGCCTTTCACTGGCACAATGAACTACATGATATAGATACCTTCCCCTCCTCCTCCCTTCATCCCTGGTAAGTGGTGAACACATTAAAAATGGTTGCCTCTAATATATTAGCCTATTTGGACTGATAAGCTGTGTATCATACTCTCTCACTTATTCCACATTCTGATTTTTTTTTTTTTACCCATCTACACACAATACCCTATAATGACAAAGTGGAAACATGTTCTTAGAATTTTGTTAAAGTTGAAATACAGAAATCTCATTTACATTAAGTATTCACACCCCTGAGTCAATACATGTTAGAATCACCTTCAGCAGCGATAACAGCAGTGAGTAAGTCTATGAGGCTGTGTGTCTAGACTTGAAAGGTCATGCAGTTTTTGTATTCTGATGTTCTGATCATGGAATTCCAAACATGTCCTGCATCTACATTTACATTCGTGTCCACATTGTGTCCGTTCCCACACTATATTCAAATGCCAGTATGCATTCCACAAAACGGTGGAATAGGCAAAATATGATAACACAACTAAAAATTGTTTTTCTAAATATTAGCTAGCTGGCTAGCATTTATGAGGCCAGCAAACAGGTCCCCACATACTAGGAATGTACTTACTCCAACGTTAGAACGAAAAGGTGTCTCTCGGTCCCAAAACACATGTTTTCTGGAGACTTGTGGGAGGAGTGCTGATGACGTCGCCCACAGTTCGCGCGTTCGGTAGCCTGATTGTGTCCAAACTGAGGAGAAATCTGCACACAATGCATCCCTGACCACCTCCTGAAGTGGTCAGCCAGATCTGAACACAATCAGACCACGATGTGACTTTTGTGTATCTAGACCCGTCTTTTCAATGCGATCTTTGTATTCTGATAGCAGAAGTCACATGTATGTGTCAGGTGTAGACACAACCTTAGAGCTTTGCACACCAGGATTGTACAATATTTGTACAAAACTGTAACTAGGCTACTCAGGAACATTCAATGTCACCTTGGTAAGCAACTCCAGTATATTAAAAAAAACTTGTGTAACCTTTATTTAACTAGGCAAGTCAGTTAAGAACAAATTCATATTTACAATGACGGCCTACCCCGGCCAAACCCGGACGGCACTGGGCCAATAGTGCACCGACCTAAGGGACTCCCAATCACAGCCGGATGTGATACAACCTGGAATCAAACCAGGGGCGGTAGTGATGCCTCTTGAACAAAGATGCAGTGCCTTAGGCCACTGCGCCACTCGGGAGCAGTATTTTTGGCCTTGTGTTTTTTAATGTCCTACTGACAGGTGAATGTCTCCCACTGTCTGTTGGAAAGCAGACGGAACCAGGTTTCCCTCTAGAATTTAGCCTGTGCTTAGCTCTATTCTGTTTCTTTTCATCCTAAAAAAAAAACTCTTATAGTCCTTGGTGATGACAAGCATATCCAAAACATGATGTGGCAGGTAGCCTGGTGCTTAGAGCATTGGGACAGTAACCGAAAGGTTGCTTGTTCGAATCCTTATGGCAGTAAGATGGGAAAATATGCCGTTCTATCCTTGAGCAAGGCAATTAAACCCTCCCAACAACTGCTCCCCGGGCATCGAGGACGTGGACGTTGATTGAGGCAGCCCCCCACACCTCTCCGATTCAGAGGGGTTGGTTAAATGCGGAAGACAAATTTTGTGCAACTGAGTAGATATGACCTTTCTTTTACCATGCTTAAAAATATGAAGAGTGGTACTCAGTGATGTGTTGTGTTGGCCGCAAACATAACTGTATTCTGGACAAAGTTCATTTCTTTGCCACATTTTTGCAGTTTTAGTGCCTTGTTGCAAACAGGATGTATGTTTTGGAATAGTTTTATTCTCTTTATGCTTCCTTCTTTTCACTCTGTCATTTAGGTTAATAGTGTGGAGTAACTACAATGTTGTGTCATGACGTTGGCCTCTGTGTATAGCAAGCCCCATCCCCCTCTCCCTGCCTCCCTCAACTAGGTTGCTGTGGTCAGAGAGACGTCATAAATTCCTGAGGATCTCATCATGGACACACAGTATAGAGAGAATAGATTTTCATGGAGAACAAAGGAATTCCTTCCACCTAACAGAACTTGAGGTATGAACAAATTTCATGTTCCGGAGAAAGTCAAAAAGATCGATGAAGAATCCAGCTACGAACTGGTCCATTTGTCACAACTTGGGGAAGCTCATGGGAGACGGTGTGGCCACATTACCATAACGCTGTTTATATAATAGCCTCAGATATGAGGTTTACATCTCATTGTTGTACAAGATGAATGATTGAGTATGATACTGTTTGTATAATTGTGTAAAATGATTTTGGACTGTTTAATGAAGAAAAATACAATTCCCTTTTGATTTGAACTAAATCAGAGGACTGCCCCTGAGCCCAGTTAGGGTCAGACATCCTGGGACAGCCCTTTTCTGCCCTTTTGAATAAAAACCCCACTCGGGTTTTCGATCAGCAGACCAAGCTTACCTCAATTACGAGATGGCTAAAGGTTGCGGACCATGTTTTTCTCCATAAGGAGGACAAAGGTTGTAGACCATTGCTGAATCTTTTAACCATACCACGTGGTTAAACTCGTAGACTATCAATACCGACAGAATAAGGGGCGGCAGTGTAGCCTAGTGGTTAGAGCATTGGACTAGTAACCGAAAGGTTGCAAGTTCAAATCCCCGAGCTGACAAGGTACAAAATCTGTCATTCTGCCCTTGAACAGGCAGTTAACCCACTGTTCCTAGGCCGTCATTGAAAATAAGAATTTGTTCTTAACTGACCTGCCTAGTAAAATAAAGGTAAAAAATAAAATAAAATAAAAATTATTTTAAAAAAAATAAGAACAAGTCTTTGATATTAATTACTAGCATGCAGCTAGGAATTCAGTATCATTGAACGCGAAGAACGACAACCGCCGAAACATCCATCCTATAACGAAACAAATGAATGACACTCTGAACTATCCCCTCTAACCACAACCAATAGAGGGAGAGAGATGGACAATTCTACAAAAGAAACTAACTTTTCACCAGCGATCAAGACGACACACTGAGCGTAAATATATATATTGATTGCAATTGTTCCCGAATGAGTGAGCGTTCATGTGTAAAGGATTAGCATTTCAATTGTTATAATTATCACTCTGTAGTGACTTAGTCGCCCCCCACTTCCCCTTTTGTCTAACAAGCCGCCATGCCAGTTTAGCCCACTAGGGCACATTCTCCTATCATTTCATGTAACCATATTTACTGTTTATGCATTTCTGTGAATTACTTAGTTAGTAATAAATAAATTATTTAAGACAATTGATGTATGGATGACTCATAGTGAAGACTGGGTTCATTTGGAATGAGACTAACGTGAGGTTACGTAAATAATTCATTCATTCGAAGACTAATTGGTCAGATACAATATTTGAAAAGTTATTTTAGGAAATTATAACTTTGTTATCTGACTATTTTTCCTTGGTGCCCCAACTTCCTAGTTAATTACATTTACATGTTTAATCAGTCTAATCGCGTAATACTAATTACAGAGAATCTTTGATAAAAAACTAAGTCTTCAGTTAATGATAGTAAAGACACGACAGTTGTTGATCCATCCTCAGTTTTCTCCGATAACAGCCATTAAACTCTAACTGTTTAATGTCACCATTGGCCTCATGGTGAAATCCCTGAGCGGTTTCCTTACTCTTTGGCAACTGAGTTAGGAAGGATGCCTGTATCTTTGTACTGACTGGGTGTATTGATACATCATCCAATGTGTAATTAATAACTTCACCGTGCTCAAGGGGATATTCAATGTCATCTTTTTTTAATATATTTTTTACCTAATCTACAAATAGGTGCCCTTCTTTGCGATGCATTGGAAAAACCTCCCTGGTCTTTGTAGTTTAATCTGTGTTTGAAATTCACTGCTCGACTGAGGGAACTTAGATAATTGTATGTGTGGGGTACAGAGATGAGGTAGTCATTCAAAAATCACGTATGCAACTTATGCGACTTGTTAGGCACATTTTTACTCCTGGTACGTATGTAGGCTTGCCATAACAAAAGGGTTGGATACTTATTGACTCAAGACATTTCAGCTTTTCATTTTTAATTCAATTTTTAAAAATGTCTAAATACATGATTCCACTTTGACATGATGGGGTATTGTGTGTAGGCCAGTGAAACAACATTTTAAATTCAGGCTGTAACAACAAACTGTGGAATAAGTCAAGGTGTGAATACTTTCTGAAGGCACTGTACGTAGCGCAATACTTGTAGAGGTTGCCATTTGGGATTCGGACCAAGGATACAATTAATATGTCCTGTAACTGTAGTCCATGCCCTCTGAATAGACCAATACCAAGACTTGATTTCCCTAAAAACACTTATATTATAGCCCAGGCCAGTTCCACACCACAACAGTAATAAGAAGCAGGATTTGCAGTCGTGCAGTTGTCACTTACTTCAAGCCTGGAATGTCCAGCATATTTGTGAGGCCTGTCCAGTTTATGTCCAAAAACTAAAAGGAAAAAGAAAACATGCCTTTGAGTTACAGAGAAGAAAAAAAAATAAGCAGAACTCCGAGGAACTCTAGGAAATCTATAGGGCGTGATGAGCCCAAACAGAGTGGAACTACTACTGAGTGCACCACAAACACAGTCAATTCATTTAAACTCATCTCATTTAGGAAGTCAAGCAAAAAACAGCTCCTTGTCTTCTAAGCTTACGGAGAGCATTCTCACTAGGAGGGCATCAGCCTGCTCCATTGCACTGGTAAACAATAAGACTAGCCATTTCCGTACACTAATGCAGAGAGGACATGCATATTGTGGGGAAGGCTTTAGCTTTGTGTGTTTCCTGCCAACCCTAGTTAACTAAGCACTGAATAGTACGGCTACTGAAGCGCAAACAGCTTAACGTTTTAATCAAGTGTTCTCATCTAGCTAATACTCTCATTCAGCTTTTCATTGTAATAAAATGAGTAGAAAATGACAGACACAATTAGTATAATATCAATAGTTCAAGTTGTTTTCTAAGAGTTTAACTAAGCATAAACACTTGCTAAGAAAATAATTACCAATTTGTATTTAAGATTGATGAGAGTTGTGTTTTAATAAGAAGTCTATAGAGAGAGTTGACAAACAGTGAATCTATCTCAGCGACTCAGATATTATCAGCAGAAGAGGAATTTCCAATGGCTAAAAAGCAGCAAATTGGAAGCTGCTCAACAGCTAATAAAAGCTTGTCCACGAGGAGTACAGTTTCCTAGTAAAACACAACAGCGCACTCATTCACAGCAGCATAAAAAAACTAGCCAAAAGACATTCATTTGAACTGGTTCTAACTGACATTTCCAGAGCAAGGCAATAATTGATACTTTATAATGAAAGATGTTATCCACTTTCATCATGTCATATCTTTGAAGACAGCTACAAATGACTGCTACAGTATCTGGTAAATGGTTATTACATTGACCTGAACAGTGAACACGGACATTAACTTTAAAAGCGGTATCTAGAAAATCGGAAAGCAATTTTCTTGAGGAACATGAGCACTGTCGAGAAGATTGAAACACCGTATAGGGAGACAGATTGAATGCTTACAAGATTCTCACTACAGGGCAAACTATACCGTATCTACAGTAACTGTACTGGCTTCATGGAAGAGAGGACTGTAGGCTGTACAGTATGTGGTATGTCAAATGGCACCCCAGCCTGGTCTCAGAGAGCCAAACGTATTATATTTGACTAAAATCTGTCCCGAATCTCATCATGGACAACTTTAGCTTTTCAGCTAAGTAGCACCTACTATATTTTTTAGCTACTTTTTAACTACTTAGCATGTTAGCTAACCCTTCCCCAAACCCTAACCTTAACCCTTTGACCTTACTCCTAACCCCTAACCTAACGCAGCATATCATACTCAATCAGTTGAACGTAGCATATCATACTGAAGTAGTCTAACGTAATACAGTATATCATACTAAACGGGTCAAATGCGACCAAGACGTAGGATACTGTATTATATTGTACAACCGCTATTACAAATAGTAGGCCTAACGAAAAGTAACATATAATGTGTTTTGCTATGAGACTGGATTGGGCACCCTATTCCCCATGCAGTACTTTGCATTACTTTTAACCAGGGCTTTTGACAAGGGAATAAAGTGCCATTTGGGACGCATCCTTAGTGTGGATTGGATTCCAAACAAATACTTTAACGCCAGCTCGAAGTTTTCAGGACAATGCCAGAATGTGTGCAGCAACGGTGCACTGTAGCTTCACAATAGTGCACGACTGCAAAACGACTTAGAACAACACCAAACATTTAGTAGGCTCAGGAATGAACGTAGGCCTAGACAGTGTTCCAGGGTCATAGCTGAAGGAATCAAACTTTCTGAGAATGCTGTGTTGTGACAGTCTCTAGGGGAACACAGCCTTGTGACCTGGCTAGCTATGTTACTGGGTTAGTCTGACCAGTATGGTGAAAGAGCCATGGGTGCATATCAAATTCCACCCTTTCCTATATAGTGCATTACTTTTGTGCACTACATGGGTAATAGGGTGCCATTTGGGATGCAAGCCTTGTCTTTCTCTGTTCCAGTACCCAGGCCAGAAGTTCTGCCCACTGAATCATAGAACACTGCCTGTGTGCCACTCCCCAAAAGCAACAGAGAATGCTCTATGTCAGCTCCTCTCAGTTTATGAGTCATACATGCCATCAAGAAAACTCAGATGACAGCAAAGCAGTCTAGGCACATTACCTCTCCCATCAAATTCACGTTATTTTCAGACACTTACGGTTCAAGGGTTTCTCAAAACATTGACTGAAACAGTGTTTGAAATAAGGAGAAGGGGAGGCCTAAATCAATTGTAGATAAGAATCAAGCCTCTGCCCGAATCCTGGCATTATCGTTTTCTCTAAGTAGTTCCTACCACATTAGCTCACTTCTTACCATAAAAGGACTGGCATTAGTCTACCGGTTGTCATGGTTACCAAATAAAGTCAACCAAACATGGGGTGATATGTCATGTCTCATGTGCCAGTGGTCATCCACTAAGAGAGTCATGTCTCATGTGCCAGTGGTCATCCACTAAGAGAGTCATGTCTCATGTGCCAGTGGTCATCCACTAAGAGAGTCATGTCTCATGTGCCAGTGGTCATCCACTAAGAGAGTCATGTCTCATGTGCCAGTGGTCATCCACTAAGAGAGTCATGTCTCATGTGCCAGTGGTCATCCACTAAGAGAGTCATGTCTCATGTGCCAGTGGTCATCCACTAAGAGAGTCATGTCATGTCTCATGTGCCAGATGTCATCCACTAAGAGAGCATGCTTGTGTCCCAAATGGCACCTTATTCCCTATATAGTGCACTACTGTAGACCAGAGCCCATATTAGTGCACTATAAGGAATAAGGTGCCATGTCTCTGAACTGTGGGTCTGCAACAGTGTGTGAAGGTCGAGGACAGGGGGGCAAGGTAAGATTATGTTTCTAACTTTGTTCACATTTAAACTGCTCATTTAACAATGTCTGCAAAGCTGAGAAACATGCTATTAAGCAGCTCAGAAAGTCAACATCTGGGTGATTTAAGACGAGGACTTGACTTGTAGCGTACATACAGTAAGCAGACATTAGTGCAAAGCATAAAGCTGTTACAGTACAGCTTAAAACTCTACTGTATAAATGTTTTGTCTACGGAACATTTCAGGCTAAATTCAAGCTTGTCAATCATTTATGTTTGGTCAATTGTCAAAAGAGACCAGAGATGACATTTTAAACCAGGAAACATGACATCTATTCTCCCACATCCTAACAAGTAAAGTGCTGCAGGCACAAGCTTTGACAGGATTCTGACCACGACACAGCAGCATTCTTTCCCATAAAGAACAGCTCTAATGACCTAAAGGCCTACAAGGTAAACAACATACTGTGCTCTTGTGTGATCATGACAGTGTTCCTTCATTTTTCTTATTCAACTATAACACATTCCAGCAAAATTAGGAACTTCTGAATTCTGGCAACAGAATGAGTACATTTCTCACCTAATCCAATTCTCACCTGGATTTTAATGTATTGTCAGGCAAGGAGTGCCACGTGATGCCTTACCCAAAATGCATAACAGAATACAGGACAAGAAGGAACGGCTGACAGTGATCAGGTGATGATGACGCTTTCAACACTTGTCTAAGGCCTTGGGCTGGGCGTTTATGATGATTTTCCTGTCTCTCCTGATGTTGACACAGATATGTTTCACAGCCTGCTCCCATGTTCTGACTGCAGTGGGGATACAAAGAAGACATTGCTGCATCCCAAATGAAACCCTGTTCCCCAATCCCTACATAGTACACTACTTATGATCAGAGTCCTATGGGCCCTGGTCAAAAGTAGTGCACTACATAGGGAATAGAGTGCCATTTTGGAAGGAACCATAAAGAGCAGCGACTGGTTGACTGGCAGGCAGGCTGCAGAGCAGTCCGAACCACTGTCTGGCTTTTATCTGGCGAGGCAGGACGGTGGGCGGCATGCACCCACTTAGCCTTCACAAAGTGGATTAACTTATTCAGGAAAACCACCCTAATGTTGGAAACAAACATCATTATGTTCTAATCTAGAGTGATATTTATTTATTTCCCAAGCAATAGCACACAATATTTGATATTACAACAGGTTTTTAAAGGACCAAAGAGTTTGTCTGCTTCGTGTTTTCATTTTTGCCTTGAAAAAAAGTGAAGCTGCTATCGTCATAGCCCTGCTAACTAAGCCATGACTTTAGACAGCAACCTACCAGTAAAATGCATTGATTATATCCAAGGTTCATTTTTTGAAACAACAACAATCAGCGCTGTTTATAGATGAAGAGCACATGACAAGGGTCTCAATGTAATGATGTTGGGTTAAACAAATGCCCTCTGTTAGTCAGTAGAAAGAAAAGGTGGTTTCCTCTTTGGTTATGACTGCATGGCAGGAGAATGCTGCAGCATCAAACAGTCCTGGGGAGGCCTTTTATCCTGGCTGGCTGCACTGCTCTACATTCAAACACACAGTGGCTCCACTACGCAGCCTCAGCAGCACCACTCACATTTCCACCTCCCTCGCCCCCAGCTCAGTCGGGCACAGGTTACCAGCCAGTCCTAAAGGATGTCAGATACCTCACTGATGGTAGCTTTGAGACCAAACAACACAACTTAGGGGATAGATAGACTGTCTGTCAGGGTAGAGGGGCAGGAGGATTATGAAGGACCAGTGCTTTACAGGTAATGCCGTCTTCGAGGGGCGGTAAATCCAATGGAAATTATAGACTGGTTAGAGGGGTAGACCTTTCACTCATTCTTTTAAAAGTCTCTATGACTGCACTACAGGTCAGAGGTGAACGTGTATAGGCACCATGGGCTCTATAGCAGTCTAGCCTGGTCCCAGATCTGTCAAGAAAGAAGAGACAGATGTGGGACCAGGCTAAAAAGAGTCCAGTTCAAGAGAAATAGCAGAGCGCCAGAGGTTAAAATAAGGCTTAGACAGACGGCTGTTTGTCGCTCTTAAGGACTTCACTACAGCCCAGTCTTCATCCCAGGACTTAGACCAATGCCTCGGACCAGATCAGGGAGAAAATAGCACTGGCAGATACTGTACTGGGGATCTGTGTCAGCCCTCTGGCCAATCTCTGTGTTCTGTGTTTGTAGGGTTAACGGCAGCTCCTCGTCTCTGCTGCAATGTCTCTACTAACTCTATTGTTTTAACGCTGTGTCATTGCATCACAACTGATACTAAAAGTGGTTAGGATTACGTTTTACAATGAGCGTAGTTCTAGACAGGCTAGGAAAATACATGTGGCATGCTATTGTAGTCAGGACTGGACTGTAAAGGTTGGTTCTGTGTGACGATTATCGAGTTTAACTGGCGAGAAATGATTCATCTCAGCTGCCCTGGAACGATCTGCTCACAGCACCGGTCCAACACTAACTGATTTTAGTTGCTTTAGGGGTTAATATGTCTTCGGCCAAGAGGAGAGGGTTGTTGTATGAGATGCTATAGATTTGATGTCCAGCTGATTTACCATAGACCTTTAATAAGTAATAACAGGCGATAAGCAGCATAGTTCGTCGTAGAGGTAAATCAATATGAGGAGTAAGCAGAAATCCTACCCAATGTGAGAGACGCTGCCTCGACTGCATAACAGCACAGAGGAGACTCCAAATAAAGCTCATTTGCTCTCCCCACCCCGACACCGAGGCGATAAGACCCATATCTTACGGATAAACACAGCAATGCTAATTCAGTCCCATAACGTCACACCACTAAAATTAGAACATGTATCGACCACAGAGACAAATGGCGAGTGGCTACTGGTAATCAACGTCACCTGAAACTGAGTCTGGTGAAAATAAGGCCAGAGTATTATTGACTAGCTAGGAAATATATCCAAGCTATTGTACCTATTATCACTTCAGTTGTGATGACTGAAGAAAATAAATCCAAAAGGAAGTAGTTACAGTGCCCTTCTTGTCCTTTTGATGGCATGTCTCATTCTCCTCAGGGATCCCCTATCAAACCCTCAATCTATAACAGATGCTGACACACATGAAGACAGTAGTCAAGGAGCAGGGGATGGACTAAGCCTGCGTCCCAAATGGCACCCTATTCCCTACATAGTGCACTACTTTGACCAGAGCCCATCAAAAGTTGTGCACCATATAGGGAATTGGTATTCATTTGGGATGCAGAAAAATCATAATTAGACTTGGGCTTTCTGAAACTGGAGCTCAACAAAATGTCCTTCACATCCAGTTGTCTGCAGACCACTCCGTCCTCAGAGGTTTAAAACCACTACAAGAGTTGTAGAATTAGTCAAAATGGCTGCCAGTACTTACAGGCTTCTTCAGGAAAAAGACAGCTAGGGCTCCGATCAATGGCATGTCTCCGAGCAAGGGCTCCATGACGACCCTCAAGACACCTTGAAGCTGCAGAAAACAGGCCAAATCAGTGGCTTTGCAGAAGCAGAGCATGGGGTATCAGTCTTACAACATATGTAACAGTGGTATGATAAATAGTCTTATTATCCACAGCTTCACTATCACTGTCTGTATAGGTAATGGGCCTTGTTGTGAAAATATCACTTCCTTTTCAAGGAAAAGTCTGACCAGCTTTACACTGATTCCATTAGTTATCCATCAGGACTGAAATGACTCTTCTCAGAAATGTTGCCACACTGTCTAGAGTTCCAAATGTGGTTGCAATTAAACACAACGTCATCCATTAACATGCAATGGAAATATTTGACCTTTATATTTAAATAAGTGATCACTCTAATTTAAGAGGACATTTTCAATAACCATACTCTATGTGGACTTATTCTCACGTTCACAAATGATTACAGTGAAAAGCCAGCCATCTATTAGGAGCCAACAAAACAGTCTGAAATCTGGACTGATACCTAAACAGCCTTTCAGAGTGGACGCATAGACCACCTGAGATGACAGTCTTTAATCTAGCCATAGACAACGGGTTTGCAATCTTTACTGTAGGCTACTCTGAATATAACTGTCTCTCTCTGATCTCGGAACAGCAAATATGCTGGTGGTTTGCAAGGGCAACCTCTGCCAATATTGTATAATCACCTTTCATCCTTATCTATATATGTCAACATATTGTGTGGAGAGAAAAACTGCAGTTTACATAATGCATAGCCAAATATGGCGGTGGCTAATGGTTAGTCTAATGCACCAGACAGATCCTCTCCAAACTCAGGTCTGGTATATCAACTCTTCAATAGCGGGAGAAAGTCACATTTCAGAATAGTATGTAGTGTATTCATGTGTATGATATTAAAATCATGACTACCTGTATACTTTTTATACCAGCTCTGCAGTAGTATTTCTTGATGTCAACATCAATCTCTGTATTTCCAATAAAGCTGAAAAGATAAACAAAACCAGTGTGTTATGATGCACAATTACATCAAATCAGAAACCTCTTCAAATTGAACCACAGTGCATGTGACTATACCTAATCTCCAGGTCCATGATAATCTGTCGTTTGTCCACATTCTCAGTGTACACTTTGACCCCGTTCACCCTTAGTGGCTGCAGAGAGAGAGAGAGCGGGAGTAAGCGAGAGAGCGAGAGAGAGAGATGATGGGATGACAAAGCAGGACCAACTGGTTGACAAGTGCCTCTGTGTGCTCAAACAAGGGAAAACTCCCTAACTGCACTGGTCCAACCACACGTCAAGGTGAACAAATATGAAAACAAATATGAAAATGTACATGCAGGAAACATAACTGGACATTGTTGATATATGGCTAATGACTGTAAACACCTATTAACTATATTACACAGACCAAACACCTATATAACGGGATATAGAACGCTTTCCATACGGCTTGACATAACAGTGGGAACCTAACCAACAGTAACATTGACCCCAGAACTCATCACAAACATACATGTATCTAAATGCCTCAGTCTCACCTTGTCCCCCATGTCGATCTTGGTGAAGCAGAAGGAGCTGAGGTGAGCGTTAGCCCCCTTCACAGCCGGCTCGATGGTCTCTCTGAATAGCTTGTCAACAAACTGACAGATGTACGGCCACATCTGTTTCACTGTCTGGGGAGGGAGACAACGAGGAAGACTCAGGGTTAGACGGGTCATATTCTCATAGCTCAATGTCTGTCTGACACACCACACAGGTAACGTCCCTGTTCTCTGTATGGTTTTATTTAATAGGACTAAATATTAAACTGTTCAATTGAAGATAAATACTTTAATCCTCAAAAGGAAAATTAGGAGCATTACTGCGTCATAGCTAACAGGTAGGAAATGGCCTCATAATTGCCTACCATTATCTCAACTGCCGCATTTTCTTTGTTTGGGTGTGTCCCTGCTACAGTTTATTGGCTCGTCTTTGTTTTAGTGATGTTCCTTACCACATTTTGACTCTACCATAAAAACAACAGCTTCTAACACTGTTGAATAACCAATAGAGGTCAAGAAAACAAAATGTTGCACTTTTTATTATCTACTGCATCTTAGAAACATGGACTAAATCCCTAGACGTCTGTTTGTCACAGTAACACCTCCCTCTCCAGTGAGTTCTCGAAGTGAGAAGGGTCTCCAAGGAGGCTGGTACTGGAGCTGGGTTAGCAGAGCTCCAGATACGGGACGATTTATATCAGACCGTCCGCCTCCCAGCCCAGCCCAGCCCAGCCCTGCCTGCCTGTCCACTCCCGAGCCCGTCCGCCTCCCAGCCCAGCCCTGCCTGCCTGTCCGCTCCCCAGCCCGCCCGCCTCCCAGCCCTGCCCCCAGCCCGCCCGCCCGCCTCCCAGCCCTGCCCGCTCCACAGCCCTGCCCGCTCCACAGCCCTGCCCGCCCGCTCCCCAGCCCGCCCGCTCCCCAGCCCGCCCGCTCCCCAGCCCTGCCTGCCTGTCCGCTCCCGAGCCCGTCCGCCTCCCAGCCCAGCCCTGCCTGCCTGTCCGCTCCCGAGCCCGTCCGCCTCCCAGCCCAGCCCTGCCCTGCCTGCCTGTCCGCTCCCGAGCCCGTCCGCCTCCCAGCCCAGCCCTGCCCTGCCTGCCTGTCCGCTCCCGAGCCCGTCCGCCTCCCAGCCCAGCCCAGCCCTGCCTGCCTGTCCGCTCCCGAGCCCGTCCGCCTCCCAGCCCAGCCCTGCCTGCCTGTCCGCCCCCAGCCCGCCCGCCCGCCTCCCAGCCCTGCCCCCAGCCCGCCCGCCCGCCTCCCAGCCCTGCCCCCAGCCCGCCCGCCCGCCTCCCAGCCCTGCCCGCTCCACAGCCCTGCCCGCTCCACAGCCCTGCCCGCCCGCTCCCCAGCCCGCCCGCTCCCCAGCCCGCCCGCTCCCCAGCCCTGCCTGCCTGTCCGCTCCCGAGCCCGTCCGCCTCCCAGCCCAGCCCTGCCTGCCTGTCCGCTCCAGAGCCCGTCCGCCTCCCAGCCCAGCCCTGCCCTGCCTGCCTGTCCGCTCCCGAGCCCGTCCGCCTCCCAGCCCAGCCCTGCCCTGCCTGCCTGTCCGCTCCCGAGCCCGTCCGCCTCCCAGCCCAGCCCAGCCCTGCCTGCCTGTCCGCTCCCGAGCCCGTCCGCCTCCCAGCCCAGCCCTGCCTGCCTGTCCGCCCCCAGCCCGCCCGCCCGCCTCCCAGCCCTGCCCCCAGCCCGCCCGCCCGCCTCCCAGCCCTGCCCGCTCCACAGCCCCGCCCGCTCCCCAGCCCGCCCGCTCCCCAGCCTGCCCGCTCCCCAGCCCTGTCTGCCTGTCCGCTCCCGAGCCCGTCCGCCTCCCAGCCCAGCCCTGCCTGCCTGTCCGCTCCAGAGCCCGTCCGCCTCCCAGCCCAGCCCTGCCCTGCCTGCCTGTCCGCTCCCGAGTCCGTCCGCCTCCCAGCCCAGCCCTGCCTGCCTGTCCGCTCCCGAGCCCGTCCGCCTCCCAGCCCAGCCCTGCCTGCCTGTCCGCTCCCGAGCCCGTCCGCCTCCCAGCCCAGCCCTGCCTGCCTGTCCGCTCCCGAGCCCGTCCGCCTCCCAGCCCAGCCTGCCTGTCCGCTCCCGAGCCCGTCCGCCTCCCAGCCCAGCCCTGCCTGCCTGCCTGTCCGCTCCCGAGCCCGTCCGCCTCCCAGCCCAGCCCTGCCTGTCCGCTCCCGAGCCCGGCCGCCTCCCAGCCCAGCCCAGCCCAGCCCAGCCCAGCCCAGCCCAGCCCAGCCCAGCCCAGCCCTGCCTGCCTGCCTGTCCGCTCCCGAGCCCGGCCGCCTCCCAGCCCAGCCCTGCCCTGCCTGCCTGTCCGCTCCCGAGCCCGGCCGCCTCCCAGCCCAGCCCTGCCCGTCCGCTCCCGAGCCCGGCCGCCTCCCAGCTCAGCCCCTGCCCGTCCGCTCCCGAGCCCGGCCGCCTCCCAGCCCAGCCCTGCCCGTCCGCTCTCGAGCCCGGCCGCCTCCCAGCCCAGCCCTGCCCTGCCTGCCTGCCTGTCCGCTCCCGAGCCCGGCCGCCTCCCAGCCCAGCCCAGCCCTGCCCTGCCCTGCCTGCCTGCCTGTCCGCTCCCGAGCCCGGCCGCCTCCCAGCCCAGCCCTGCCCTGCCTGCCTGCCTGCCTGTCCGCTCCCGAGCCCGGCCGCCTCCCAGCCCAGCCCTGCCCTGCCTGCCTGTCCGCTCCCGAGCCCGGCCGCCTCCCAGCCCTGCCTGCCTGTCCGCTCCCCAGCCCGGCCGCCTCCCAGCCCTGCCCGCCTGCCTGCTCGCTTCCCAGCCCGCCTGCCTGCTCGCTTCCCAGCCCGCCTGCCTGCTCGCTTCCCAGCCCGCCTGCCTGCTCGCTTCCCAGCCCTGCCTGCTCGCTTCCCAGCCCTGCCTGCTCGCCTCCCAGCCCTGCCTGCCTGCCTGCCTCCCAGCCCCGCCTGCTCGCTTCCCAGCCCCGCCTGCCTGCCTCCCAGCCCCGCCTGCCTGCCTCCCAGCCCTGCCTGCTCGCTTCCCAGCCCTGCCTGCCTGCCCGCCTCTCAGCCAGCTTCCCCGCCTCTCAGCCAGCTTCCCCGCCTCTCAGCCAGCTTCCCCGCCTCTCAGCCAGCTTCCCCGCCTCTCAGCCAGCTTCCCCGCCTCTCAGCCAGCTTCCCCGCCTCTCAGCCAGCTTCCCCGCCTCTCAGCCAGCTTCCCCGCCTCTCAGCCAGCTTCCCCGCCTCTCAGCCAGCTTCCCCGCCTCTCAGCCAGCTTCCCCGCCCCTCAGCCAGCTTCCCCGCCTCTCAGCCAGCTTCCCCGCCCACCTCCCCGCCTCTCAGCCCTGCCTGCCTCCCAGCACGCCTGCAGCAGGGGAAGTGCTGCAGCAGGGGAAATGCTGCAGCAGGGGAAGTGCTGCAGCAGGGGAAGTGCTGCAGCAGGGGAAGTGCTGCAGCAGGGGAAGTTGGTATCAGACCTGGGTTCAAATATTATTTTAAATACTTTATCATCTGTTCTTGATTGAGCTTGCCTGGGTTGAAAGACCAATAGGATAGTCCCAAAACTGCAAAACCCACCCATCTGTTAGGCAGGCTAGAGCAAACACTCAAAGTATTTGAAAGATCTCCAATAGAATTTGAATCCAGGTCTGGTCAGTATACTGTAGGACACTGCAGTGAAGATGTTCAGTACCTTGTTGAGCCATTCCACCCTCTCCACATCTGGATAATGAACCTGGAATGAAAGAGAATAACATTGATCAGTTCATATTCCTGTCTGATCAGAGATACAGCTGGGTAGATGCAACATGTCATGTCTCATTCGTAGTTAGTCAAAAACGTGTGTGAAATGATTACAGACTTTCAGTAAACCAATAGACAGTGACCCAACTGACACGTGACAGGATACTGTAGTGTCTGTTGTATGATGCTGGGATTCTACTAATACACTAACACATACACACAGCACATCCCTTTTTTTTTTAGGTAGTGTTTTATGCAGCTATCCAGGCCAAGCTCTATAGTCATCTCCCTGTACACTCCCTATATCTGTTCAAGACAAACCAGACACTGTTACAGTACACAGAACACTCCAATCAATGAGGACTCCCTGGCATCTGCAGTTCTATCAACAGTCCACACACACAGAACCGATACAAAACAGCAATCCCACTTCTTTTCCAGAACAATCCCTCAACATTAAATCCTCTTATTATAGAGCTTTGATATCTGTGGCTGTCTAGGAATGATGAGGAAGGAGAAGATGAAAATGATGACGACGGTGTGGTTTAAAAGCACCAAATGTAAAGCTTAGAGAGGAAGGAAGTGCTGATTCTGTGCATTCAGAGACAATGCTGCAGTATTGCTGTCTAAGGCTGACAGCGTGAGAACAGCAGCACCAAGCCACTTTGAGATTGCTGAGGCAGGGAGTCGAATGACAGACATGCAGTTGCACAGACAGAGCTTCTGCAGGCCGACAGCATCCCAAATGGCACCCTATTCACTACATAGCGCACCGCTTTTAAAGTAGTGCACTATATAGGGAATCGGGTGCAACTTGGAACGCGCAACAGTCACGCCTCATACACAAGCTTGACTGTTCAGAGAGCAATCCTGGGCTCATATTGAGACAGAGAGTAACTCAATTCTATAGGCACTGAGCAGGGTAATTGGGATGTACTCAAATACAGATTAGATCAGTTCAATGATGAAAGGAACTATGTCAAAGTAGTGGTGGAGTGTTAAAGTAGTATTGCTCTATCAATGAAGTAAAGAAACTGGACAAGTATGGTTTGAATGGGTGTAGGGTGAAGATGCCTGTAAACACTGATCCTGGGTAAGTTACATGGAAAACGCCAACTGGTGAAGGTTGGGATTGGGGGAGGAGAAGCTGATCCTAGATCTTTACTACATAGGGGAAACCTCACCCCAGAGCAGTTCCAATGCATAGGGATGCTATTTGACTGTAATACCATGAACTCAATCCCAAATAGCCAGGCACGAGTCTGCATTATATTGTACAATCAGATTTGATTTCCTTGTCACAACCGAAGACAACCGATTCATTTCCCAGATAAAGTTCCCCCTTCAATGACACATTATCAGGATGTTGCTTTCCTTTTTAGGGTCTGTAGTAGACAAACAAGAGTTTGACTAGCAGCATATTTCAGCCTGCCTTGAGAGTGAGAGATCCCACACAGTGGAAAATAAAAGCAAAAGTTTGTTGTAATTCCTCACAGGAGAAGTAATTTCCTGGTTTGACTGAACTTGTCAGTCTGGTTTCCAACCAACAGACTCAGAGTGCCCATTGAAGGGGGAACTCTTGTTTTTGGTGCCACGGAAAACACACAGAGGATCATGAATAAAATGGTTTAATAATAAAATAAACATGGGTTATTTAGAAAGCTCCTTCAAGCCTTATTGTCATTTGTTTGTATGGCGATAGGCTTATAGTTCATGGTGTTATGGCGTATCTTAGTACAGTATGTAAATATAAACCAATGTAGAGGGCCTATCTCATGTGAGGTGGAGCATTGTGGTCATCTCACCTTATGACAGCTCATGGGAGAGTCATGAGGGAATACGCCCCAAATGGCACCCTAATCCCTATATAGTTTTAATGTCACATGCATAGTGAAAGGCCTTTCTTACAAGCTCTAAAGCCAGCAATGCAGTAATCAATATCAATGTAGTACTAAAAATAACAAGATAGGACAAAAACAAGATGAACATGATCAAGTAAGCAAGCATACTATATACAGGGTCAGTTCCAGTACCATATTTACTATATACAGGGTCAGTTCCAGTACCATATTTACTATATGCAGGGATACTGGAGTGATAGAGGTAGATATAGTACATCACCAAATGTATGTAGACACGCCTTCAAATTAGTGGATTTGGCTATTTCAGCCACACCTGTTTCTGACAGCCTTACTGAAGAGCTCAGTGACTTTCAATGTTGCAACATCATAGGATGCCACCTTTCCAACAAGTCAGTTCGTCAAATTTATGCCCTGCTTAAGCTGCCCCAATCAACTGTAAGTGCGTTATTGTGAAGTGGAAATGTCTAGGAGAAATAACGGTTCAGCCCCGAAGTGGCAGACGAGACAAGCTCACAGAACGGGACCGCCGTGTGCTGACGCACGTAGCACGTAGAAATCGTCTGTTCTCGGATGCAACACTCACTACCAAGTTCCAAACTGCCTCTGGAAGTAATGTCAGCACAAGTGCCAGATTGTTATTTTTCTTATACTAAGGTGGTATATATAAAACAATGACGATAACAGCTGAAAACTCCCTCGGGAGGTAGAAGGGTCGGCATTTGACCATTAGGTATTCCAAGACTGTGATCAATGAGTTGATACTTCCACCGCGCTCGAGTCAGCACACCAGTTGTTGTTGATGAGACAGTTGGACAGCCATGGGGGGGTATCTTGTCCGTGAGCAATGTTTCAGAAAAGCTGAGAATATTGCAGTTGAGAGTCCCGTTAGTAGCAAACCTGCGATCAGAGGTCATCTATCATTATCAAGTGACTGTATATTGGCCAGTAGAATGGAGGGAAGAGGTGGCTGGTTCTCCCTTCACCTTAACCTCACCAGGATACCCTCTCTTGCCTCTAACGCAGGCATTTCCTCTTGGGTGGGTAGCGCACACACACACACACACACACACACACACACACACACACACACACAAAAGTGCTATCAGTGGACACATACAGTCACAGGAACAATTTACGAGATTTGTGTTCTGTGGGATTATCTATGAAGAGAGAGAGAAACACTATAATAACAAAAAATGAAATTGTAATATACTGTATAGGCCTAGACATGGAATTACACTGGTCGTCTTGCTCTCACCAGCTATTTACATTTTGTTGGTTAGGACGTGACTAGTGTTGCCTTCAGAATAGTGCATTTGTGACAGATGTCAGTATTATTACAGTAAAAAAAGAAAAAAGGTCCTAGTGCCATGAAACTATCACACTCAGATCTTCTGTTTGCTTACTAGGTCAAAAGTCAGTAGCAGTAACTGTGTCTGACGCATTACAGAGCAGCGGGTCAAAAGCGACAGCTCCAACTTCCAACTCAACCAGAGGTTGCAGGTTTAGCCCTTTCTGCTACTGTGGAAAGTAGTCAGGTCAGTAGTCAGAAAGCAATAAACTCAGCAAAAAAAAGAAAACGTCCTCACTATCAACTGTGTTTATTTTCAGCAAAATTAACATGTGTAAATATGTTTGTGAACATAACAAGATTCAACAACTGAGACATAAACTGAACAAGTTCGACTAACAGAAATTGAATAATGTGTCCCTGAACAAAGGGAGGGGTCAAAATCAAAAGTAACAGTCAGTATCTGGTGTGGCCACCAGCTGCATTAAGTACTGCAGTGCATCTCCTCCTCATAGACTGCACCAGATTTGCCAGTTCTTGCTGTGAGATGCTACCCCACTCTTTCACCAAGGCACCTGCAAGTTCCCGGACATTTCTGGTGGAATGGCCCTAGCCCTTACCCTCCAATCTAACAGGTCCCAGACGTGCTCAATGGGATTGAGATCCGGGCTCTTCGCTGGCAATGGCAGAACACTGACGTTCCTGTCTTGCAGGAAATCCCGCACAGAACGAGCAGTATGGCTGGTGGCATTGTCATGCTGGAGGGTCATGTCAGGAGGGAGGAGGATGTCTTCCCTGTAACGCACAGCGTTGAGATTGCCTGCAATGACAACAAGCTATGTCCGATGATGCTGTGACACACCGCCTCAGACCAAGACGGACCCTCCACCTCTAGAGTACAGGCCTCGGTGTAACGCTCATTCCTTCGACGATAAACGCAAATCCGACCATCACGCCTGGTGAGACAAAACTACGACCTGTCAGTGAAGAGCACTTTTTTGCCAGTCCTGTCTGGTCCAGCGACAGTGGGTTTGTGCCCATAGGCAACGTTGTTGCCGGTAATGTCTGGTGAAGACCTGCCTTACAATAGGCCTACAAGCCCTCAGTCCAGCCTCTCTCAGCCTATTGCGGACAGTCTGAGCACTGATGGAGGGATTGTGCGTTCCTGGTGTAACTCAGGCAGTTGTTGTCGCCATCCTGTACCTGTCCCACAGGTGTGATATTCAGATGTACCGATCCTGTGCCGGTGTTGTTACACGTGGTCTGCCACTGCGGGGACGATGAGCTGTCCGTCCTGTCTCCCTGTAGCGCTGTCTTAGGCGTCTCACAGTACGGACATTGTAATTTATTTGCCCTGGCCACATCTGCAGTCCTCATGCCTCCTTGCAGCATGCCTAAGGCACGTTCACGCAGATGAGCAGGGACCCTGGGCGTCTTTCTTTTGGTGTCTTTCAGAGTCAGTAGAAAGGCCTTTTTAGTGTCCCAAGTTTCCATAACTGTGACTTTAATTGCCTACCGTCTGTAAGCTGTTAGTGTCTTAACGACCGTTCCACTAGTGCATGTTCATTAATTGTTTATGGTTCATTGAACAAGCATGGGAAACAGTGTTTAAACCCTTTCCTATGAAGATCTGTGAAGTTATTTGGATTTTTGCAAATTATCTTTGAGAGACAGGGTCCTGAAAAAGGGATGTTTCTTTTTTTTTTTTGCTGAGTTTATATCAATGGTGGGAGGTAAATGTTGCAGGACAGGACATACTATATGACAAGACAGTTGTTCCCACATATTTTTCAGCCTTTATGGCAGGGTGGAGAGGGACATATAAATCACCACAGGAACCAGAGAGAGCCATTGTGGAGAGTATCAAATCACAGACCTTCACAGGCCTTTGTGGCACATGAGCTACAGTATCTGCCATGCCATGAGCAGGTCATCCACTAGGAAGCGGTGCACCTCTGCTTAATGTATATAGGGGAAACATGCATGAGAGTAACTAGAGCAGGATCTGGCTCTATACTACATAGCCTAAAGTACTATACAGGCAACACAGGAAATATATTGTGTCTCAGGGTGGTGGTACACATGGTATAATAACGAGGAAAATCACCTTGTAAAAGCTCCTGCATGGTTGTGTGTGTTGTCCTTAGATCCCCCATAAATGTGTCAGTCATATCACTGTGATGATGACTGGAATGTCTTTCCTTCTCCAGGTCACTGAGACCTGTCACTCCTATAAGAGACCGTGTGTGGAGGTGATTAGGGTCATATGCAACAGCAGTACATTACTTTGATCCCATGACTGTAGGTTTGAACAATAGTCAAACAAAGCCTATTCTCCTCTCCCTGTAGTCAGAGGCCAAACTCGACAGCACAAGGCTGTGTTCAACACTCATCGCTCCCATGAGACTCTGTGAAGGTAGTGGCGGTCATAAAAAACAGCACAGGGTCTGCACATTTGAAATAATCAAGGCTCTCTGTTCAACAAAAAAATTTTGACACACCATGATGACACACAATTGGAAAGTGCAAAACAGAGAGAGAGGGAGGCTTATATTGGCTCAGAGGAATAGACTATGAAAAAGGGGATACCTAGTCAGTTGTATAACTGAATGTATTCAACTGAAAATGTGTCTTCAGCATTTAACCCAACCCCTCTGAATCAGAGAGATGCATGACATCTATATAGATAGCAAGCCACCTTAAATATAGGAAATAGGCCTAGTTATTGGTAAGTGTGCATTTCTGTAAAAAAGGAGAAAAAAAACAGAAAAAAAAAACTGTCCATCCACTCTGAGACATTACTGGCTCAACAGGCTGAGTTGCAGCCCACACTGTTTCAAGCCTGATTCCAGGCATATTTGCTGAGACCTAGTCTGGCTGTGTCGCAAATGGCACCCAATTCCCTTTGTAGTGAACAGGGCCTATAGGACTCTGGCCAAAAGTAGTGCACTATTTAGGGAATAGGGTACCATTTGGGATACAGTCCTAGTCTAGAGGAGGGCAAGGCCTGCTGCATTTCTTTCAAATAAAGCTCAAACTATTGTATTGTGGATCACGTCACAATCAATGCCACTCCTCCTGACAGAGTGCTTGCTGCTTACTTCTGATTTTCTCAATGTCAGACACAGGGGCAGGTTTCTGACAGTAACCAAGACAAGTTGTGTGTGGAATTGATTGTTCTGTATAGGCTACTTAACCAAATCTGCCTGTACTTGCCCTGACTTGTCCACCTGTCAGAGTGAAATGTCAACCTGTCAGATCTACAATAAGGACCTATTACAAGGCATATAAATACCTGAATAAAGCAATTCTACATGTCATATCTCAAAATCGAAATCCATCTTACCTCTATATTGTATTATGTCCTCCTGATTTGACAAGAAAGATGACAAGTTCAACGGTCAGTCTGTCAGGTAGCCTTAACTCTCACAGCATCCAGCCTAGCTGACGCTATATTCCTGATTTTTGACCACTTTTTCTCTTGCCTCCATTGATTTACATTAGTCGTCCTAATTCTGACCATCCTACAAGGGTAAAAACTCCAAGAAGTTTCAAACGGATTATGATGGAGACATGAGGTATGGACTATTGGTTTCTTACACGACTAGCTACACAATTAACACGCAATTTTACCCATTGTTCAAAACATGTGTTTTTTTTATTGCACACCCTACAGTGTCAGAATGATGGGATATCCCAACAGAATTCATGTTGGTCTTCCGCTGACGATATATTACCGGAAGGAAGCTCGGTCTTCTAGAATTTAGCCGTATTCTCCTCCCTCCCTCCTAACCTAATGGAAATCAGCCCATCCCCAGGACCTTCAGAGCTGCTCTGACACAGCAGGACCTAATAGGTATAGGGGCCAGTATAGACCTACATAGTCTCTCCATGAGGGCTGTTGAGCTACTGTCAAGCACAGTGATGTGGGGAAAGTGAACTGTTGTTTGAAGTTGGGAAACAAACATGTTGAGTAGCAGCATTGATCTAGCTGGCTGATTAAGTGGGTACCCATACAAATAAGGGCATCATTACACTACACTACACTGCTTCGCCGACCAGGGGTGAAAGTGAGGTGTCCCGGCAAAATAAATAGTGGCGGTACGCCGTACCGGTAAAACATGAGCCAATCACAATAATGAAAACAAAATGTCACCGCTATGAATCATTACCGCATGTCAGAGGCATGAAACATTTGCGAATGGACCTAAACAGGTGGTATAGCCTACGCTCCAAAATGCGATGTAGTTCGACGAAAACACTGCCATTTTGCCAAGGCAGAGATGAGTGGCTGACACCGAGATGCGTGTATAGACAGCAGTGGACACATCACTTCTGGCCTAAAGACAAATCGCCAAAATGTGATTACACTTTTTGCTGTTTGGTGTAAAATATGTCTACCCTTTCACCACTGATCGGAGGCTGGTAATATGTTGTGAGTGAATGAACGTGCACGGGTAGCCTAGTACACGGGTAGCCTAGTACACGGGTAGCCTAGTACACGGGTAGCCTAGTACACGGGTAGCCTAGTACACGGGTAGCCTAGTACACGGGTAGCCTAGTACACGGGTAGCCTAGTACACAGGTAGCCTAGTACACAGGTAGCCTAGTACACAGGTAGCCTAGTACACAGGTAGCCTAGTACAGGAGCCCTTTGAAGTGATTGACAAATCAGATAAAAACATCACGACTGGTTGTGTTTATGCCACAGTAAAACACATTATAAAAGTTATTGACAAATCTTTATGACTAGGCCCATTGAGATCCTATTGAATTAATAGAGATTCTATATGTAATTATTTGATTAATCTTCTTCCACCCCCTGTTGACAACACAAACTAGGTCCAGTAGAGATACCTGTGTAGTTTAAAGAGATGGATCTAGACACAAATCTCTCTAAGAGATGTCTCCGACACTGCCTCCGGAGGTAGACATCTATACCACCTACACCCCCCTGAGTGGTAGTGCAAAGACAATGGCTCTCCCACACCATGCAAGAATTACCTTAATACCAGTAGACACCATTTTTGCTCTGTTAGCCAAATTGAAAATGAAAGGCTTTTAAAATATCCACACATTTGTGAATCATTTGCATTAATCGAGTGTGCAACACTATATGCAATATGGTATAGATGAGAAGCTCCTGTATAGTTTGAATTGCTATCCTTATTTGTTTGTCTATATTCCATGGTATTTACTAGGGCTGTGAAGATAGCAGGTATCACAATCATTTTTCAAAGGCAAAAATTAAAACATGAAGAAACCTAAATCTTTGGTCCTTTAAAAACCTACTGTATGTAAAATAGTGTGTGCTATAGTTTGGAAAATAAATAAATGTGACTCGGGAAGACAACAAACGGATGTTTGTTTCCAACATTAGGACTGTTTTACTAAAGAAGTTAACTACGCTTCATGTTTTGTTTCCTTGCCACGATACTAATGAGTATCGCAACACTGATAGTCACGGCCCTAGTATTTACGGTATGCTAATAGCTGCACTCACACATGAAGCAGGAATGTGGCTTGGGCTACACCACATCCAAGGCTAGTGTAAACAGAAAAGTTGCAAATCGGAGGTTGAAGAGAGATAGTAAAATAAGTCTAGTAAGATCGAATGTAAATCCACCCTAAGAATGGCAAGTGGGATCAACTATATCCCAACCAAGAACAATGATAATCTGTCACAATGTTCAGACAACTACCTCATCAGGTTAATGGACTTTTCCCTTCCCTGATCCCTCCGAGATACTGTAACAACTCTCCTTTATGATCTTCAGATGAAGTCTGAGTAAGCAAAGTTAAGATGTAGAGGTCAACCAATTAATCGGAATGGCCGATTAATTAGGGCCGATTTCAAGTTATCATAACAATCGGAAATTTAACTAGGCGATTCAGTTAAGAACACATTCTTATTTTCAATGAAGGCCTAGGAACGGTGGGTTAACTGCCTTGTTCAGGGGCAGAATGACAGATTTTTAACTTGTCAGCTCAGGGATTCATTTTTGCAACCTTACGGTTACAAGTCCAACGCTCTAACCACCTGCGTGGCAGGCTGACTACCTGTTACACGAGGGCAGCAAGAAGCCAAGGTAAGTTGCTAGCTAGCATTACATTTATAAAAAACAATCAATCTTCACATAATCACTAGTTAACTACACATGGTTGATGATATTACTAGTTTATCTAGCATGTCCTGCGTTGCATATAATCGAAGCGGTGCCTGTTAATTTCTCATCGAATCACAGCCTACTTCGCCAAACGGGTGATGATTTAGCCCTGTCGTTGCACCAAACCTAACCATAAATATCAATGCCTTTCTTTAAAATCAATACACAAGGATATATTTTTAAACCTGAATATTTAGTTAATATGAATTAACATGAATTTCTTATAATTAGGGAAATTGTGTCACTTCTCTTGCGTTCTGTGCAAGCAGTCAGGGTATATGCAGCAGTTTGGGCCGCCTGGCTCGTTGCGAACTGTGTCAAGTCCATTTATTCCTAACAAAGACAGTAATTAATTTGCCAGAATTGTACATAATTCTGACATAACATTGAAGGTTGTACAATGTAACAGCAATATTTAGACATAGGGTTGCCACCCGTTAGATAAAATGCGGAACGGTTCCGTATTTTACTGAAAGAATAAACGTTTTGTTTTCGAAATGATAGTTTCCGGATTCAACCATATTAATGACCAAAGGCTTGTATTTCTGTGTGTTATTATGTTATAATTAAGTCTATGATTTGATATTTGATAGAGCAGTCTGACTGAGCGATGGTAGGCAGCAGCAGGCTCAAACGCATTCATTCAAACAGCACTTTCGTGTGTTTTGCCAGCAGCTCTTCACAATGCTTCAAGCATTGAGCTGTTTATGACTTCAAGCCTATCAACTCCCGAGATTAGGCTGGTATAACTGATGTGAAATGGCTAGCTAGTTAGCAGGGTGCGCACTAATAGCGTTTCAATCGGTGACGTCACTCGCTCTGAAACTTGGAGTAGTTGTTCCCCTTGCTCTGCAAGGGCCACGGCTTTTGTGGAGTGATGGGTAACGATGCTTCGAGGGTGGCTGTTGTCGATGTGTTCCTGGTTCGAGCCCAGGTAGGGGCGAGGAGGGGGACGGAAGCTATACTGTTACACTGGCAATATAAGAACATCCAATAGTCAAAGGTATATGAAATACAAATGGTATAGAGAGAAATAGTCCTATAATTCCTATAATAACTACAACCTAAAACTTCTTACCTGGGAATATTGGAACCACCAGCTTTCATATGTTCTCATGTTCTGAGCAAGGAACTTAAATGTTAGCTTTTTTTACATGGCACATATTGCACTTTTACTTTCTTCTCCAACACTTTGTTTTTGCATTATTTAAACCAAATTGAACATGTTTCATTATTTATTTGAGGCTAAATTGATTATATTGATGTATTATATTAAGTTTAAAAAAGTGTTAATTCAGTTTTGTTGTAATTGTCATTATTACAAATAAATAAATAATAAATAAAAACCGTCCGATTAATCGGTATCGGCTTTTTTTGGTCCTCCAATAATTGGTATCGGCGTTGAAAAATCATAATCGGTCGACCTCTATTAAGATGTTACACTCACAGCCCAATACATCATACTGCTCGACACTCTCACTCTGAATTAAGGCTATTTATCTCATGTCACAAAAATACAATTTATATTACGCCACAAAACTAGGGCCGTCTAAGTTTACGCATTAAACACGTGACATTTTGATCGCGTTCATTTTTTTGCCGCCGTTCATCAGGTCTCCATTTCTTCATAGCATTTCTTCATCCTTTTAAGCGAACGTGTTTCTCTGCACGGACCCTTTTAAGTGCAGAACACAACATGGAACCCAGCTAACAGTCAATGACCATGTGCCTATAGCCCAAATCATGTGAAGTTGTGCCCAATATTACTGGGGGGGGGTTCTGCTGCAGATTCATGCGCATGTCGCAGGCCGTTTTAAAATACTCTCAAGCTGCTATTTTCTGGTTTGATAACTAACAACATTCTTTAGCTAGCTAGTCATGTTACTTGCATCTTAATTATGTTAATTGTTTGACAGCCCTACACAAAACCCAACAGACTGCACCCAACAGCGTAACAGCCAAGTATGTAGACCTGTGACAGGACTACACCCTCCACCAAAACACTATCTCAATGAGGAAACCTCAGTCTGTCCACAACAAGAATTCAGGGTAGAAATAGAAAAGTGAAAATTGGAAAGACAGATGGCCATCTAGTAAACAACAGACCCAACAGCCTCGACCCCTGCAGACGAAAGGGCGAGTACGTCACACCCAAACAGAATAATCGAAAACCCTCACACAAAGACCAAGGATTAGGTCTTAATTTGTTGTGAGCCTGTGTGAAGTTGTAAATCATGTAATGGAGGGATACTCTGGGATGCGTTCCAAATGGCACATTACCTCCCTATATAGTGCACCACTTTTGACCAGGGCCCATAGTGCTCTGATCAAAAGTAGCGCAATACATAGGCAATAGGTTGCCATTTGGGACGTAACCTCTGTCTCCAGTCATCATTACATCATGTCAACAGAGCTGGGCCTAAAATAATACCATTGGTTACTGGGCACTTGTCTCCTTAGTGGACTTGACCAGTCCTCAGTGATAAGCAGTAGTTTGCATTAGGTGAGCTGAGACTGGTGGTGACTGATGATCAATGTTCCCTCTAAACTGCATCAGTGCGGTAGCACCAGGACTGCTGCGCAGAAGAAATATCAGCCCAAGGAGATAACCACGAGATTGAACTTCACTCAACTGTCTGGATTTTCCCCTGTTAGTTATCACCATCAACTTTTCCGTTTACTGTTGATCGAAACAACAAAACATTAACCACTTTTAATGCAACATAACAAAATGAAATATGCAAGAGATTTTGTTGTAGGCAGAACACATTGGAGTAGGATTCTATTGCATTGAGAAGCAAGACTCAGCCCTTCCTCTTCACAGACCCGTATGGCATAAACAATCACTGTGTTAACAAACCATACAACACTTTTTCTGTGGCCTCCGACTGCTCTTAAACGCTAGTAAAACTAAATGCATGCTTTTCAACCGTTCGCTGCCCGCACCCGCCCGCTCGACTAGCATCACTACTCTTGACGGTTCTGACTTAGAATATGTGGACAACTACAAATACCTAGGTGTCTGGTTAGACTGTAAACTCTCCTTCCAGGCTCACATCAAACATCTCCAATCCAAAGTTAAATCTAGAATTGGCTTCCTATTTCGCAATAAAGCATCCTTCACTCATGCTGCCAAACATACCCTTGTAAAACTGACCATCCTACCGATCCTCGACTTTGGCGATGTCATTTACAAAATAGCCTCCAATACCATACTCAATAAATTGGATGCAGTCTATCACAGTGCCATCCGTTTTGTCACCAAAGCCCGATATACTATCCACCACTGCGACCTGTACACTCTCGTTGGCTGGCCCTCGCTTCATACTCGTCGCCAAACCCACTGGCTCCAGGTCATCTACAAGACCCTGCTAGGTAAAGTCCACCCTTATCTCAGCTCGCTGGTCACCATAGCAGCACCCACCTGTAGCACGCGCTACAGCAGGTATATCTCTCTGGTCACCCCCAAAACCAATTCATCCGTTGGCCGCCTCTCCTTCCAGTTCTCTGCTGCCAATGACTGGAACGAACTACAAAAATCTCTGAGACTGGAAACACTTATCTCCCTCACTAGCTTTAAGTACCAGCTGTCAGAGCAGCTCACAGATTACTGCACCTGTACATAGCCCATCTATAATTTAGCCCAAACAACTACCTCTCCCCCTACTGTATGTATTTATTTAGCTTCTTTGCACCCCATTATTTCTATCTCTACCTTGCACATTCTTCCACTGCAAATCTACCATTCCAGTGTTTTACTTGCTATATTGTATTTACTTTGCCACCGTGGCCTTTTGTTTTGCCTTTACCTCCCTTCTCACCTCATTTGCTCACATTGTATATAGACTTATTTTCGTTCTGTATTATTGACTGTATGTTTGTTTTACTCCATGTGTAACTCTGTGTTGTTGTATGTGTCGAACTGCTTTGCTTTATCTTGGCAAGGTCGCAATTGTAAATGAGAACTTGTTCTCAACTTGCCTACCTGGTTAAATAAAGGTGAAATACAAATTCAATAAAAAATAAAAGGTGAAATAAATAAAATACATTAAAAAAAGAGCTGCAGTAGGCCTATATGCAAATAGACCATAGCCATATATGGATCTGTGCCATTTACTCTGAAATGGACTGTGTTTACAGCTGTGGTCTTGAGTAGACCTGCTTATTTTGAGATCAAAGAGAAAGCTGCATGTAGCCACATGTGCACATTTTGTTAATATCCTTTACTAGTTAGTGAGTTATTAGCCCAGTTATAGATCATTTGTAGTCAGCAATAGGGTAGTGATTGCTTCCTACAAGAGCACAAAACGTGTACATTTCTAGACATCTTTGAAAAGCAAGTCAGGTAATCAGCTTTTTTTGTCTTAAAGGGGCAGTGGTGTATTTTGAGAGTTTATTCAGGCCTAAATAGCCAATAGGCAGAGTGTAGCATAATTTGTCCGATTTTCTGTAATAATGGTATGGGAATAATAATAATGCATTCTATTTTGTAAAGTGGTTTCTTGCATCAAACACCACCATTTTCACAACTTTCAAATTGGCTCATTACCGAACAAAATTATAGGTTACATTGCCGATGACTCCCCCAGAACCTTTGTATGACCTTATCCTATCAACACTAAAAAATACTGTGCAACTGATTACAGTTGAGCTGTGGGGTAAATAACATTCATAACCCTAATCATATGTTACAACTGACCAGGAATAAGTTAGGCGTGTTAGAACTGTTAAAATGTTCAACTCAATAAAACAAAATAATGTCATTCTTACCCATGGTGGCAACTCAGAGGTCGCCAAACTTTGTTTGACAGTTTTATCTTCATGCTCCAAGAATGCCAGGGAACGGGTCAGTCTGTTGTTTTTGTGGCCTTGATGTCTTCTCCACCAGAAAAAGATGGTAAGCCCTACTAAAACCCAACTGAAACTGAAATCAAAATATCCCAACACATAAATGGGGAAAATAACGATGAAGGACTTGGCACATTTTATCAACATCTGAGTGGCATCTGTGACGGGAGACTGTGGCTCATCTTTCAGATCCACCGGGGCTATTATTGGTGTCGTGGGGCTGACTGGAGATATCGGGGTTGTTGGTAAACTCGGTCCATTTTCCCTGGCCGTTGTTGGTCCTGTGGAAGTTGTCTTTCCAGGCTCCTTTCCTTGAGCTCCACTCTTTGCCGCCACCGCTCTTCTCATTTCCACTCTACACAGAATAGAGAGAAGAGAATAAGCGACAGACAAACATTTCACACTTACAAACACAACGTATCTTCTACAATGTAATACAAACACACTGAGAAACGTTGCAATGTTACCACTGTCAAAATGTTGCAACCACAGCGGCCGAGGAAAGATTTCGATTGATTGAATCATAGTTCGGAGCAAAGCGCTCACCTGAGTTGGTCGACCTGTCAACCTGCTCAGTGGCCAATGAGCTGCAAATGAACCAAAATGACAGCACACTTTCGTTATTCGTTTTCGGTTATATTACAGACATTTTTCCTCACCCGTTTCCCAATTCGACATCCGTAATTATTTAAATTGGATGTACCAGTCCCGTACACTGCATGACGTCCTTCCAACGTAACACTTCACCAGATCCCGCTTCAGAATGTTTCGCCTCTACACGCACACAAGACAGGATCATGGTTCAGCCCTCTGGCTCAGCCCCTTTCTCATTTTTCTAACAGGAAATTATCATTGTCAAGATAGGTCAAACTCAGGGAGGGATTTTTGAAAAGGGATTTCCAAGCGCCATCTCGTGGATACGTGAACTTTAAACCATAAATATTGATCGAATAGTCTAATAATCAACAACAACAAAAATAGTCTAATATCAGTGTTTTTTTTTTTTACTGTTTATTTATTGTACATGTCATCTATCACAGGGGTTCTCAAAGGGGGTCCGATGAGGTTTACTGCAGGAGGTTTGCGGTCAGATCTCAATATATATATATTAATGAATATTGCTAACAGATTAAACAATTTTGTGTTGTAATATAATACAATGTAATATTATGAATCTACAATTTATGTTCTTAACTCTGGGCAAGATGGGCCTGCGAGGCTACCAGAGATATTGGTATCCACAGTACTCCACCAATTATATATATATATATATATATATATATACACACACACACACACACACACACACACACACACACACACACACACACACACAGTGCATTCGGAAAGTATTCAGACCCCTGTGCCTTTCCAAATCATGTCCAATCAATTGAATTTACCACAGGTGGACTGCAATCAAGGATGAGCAATGGAAACAGGATGCCCCTGAGCACAATTTAGAGTTACATAGCAAAAGGTTTGAATACATAAATGCACTGTAATTGAAGATTTAAAACGTTAAAAGGTTTTCTCTCTGCCTCATGAAAAAATGTGTAGAATTGCAGGATATTAGCTTAAAAACTGCAACAACAGCAAAAAAATATTACTGCCCCATGACAAAATATGTAGAATTGCAGGAAATTAGCTTGAAAATGGCAAAAATGTTCTCTCCGATGCCAATAGGCAGGCCTTCCCAGGACCAGAAGTTTCAAGTTTCAAGTGTTATTGTCATGTGCACAAGTACAGAGAAATGGCTTTGTTAAAAGCTCTTTTCCGACAATGCAGTAATCAGAGACTTGGTTCATCCGGCCATTCACTGCCGAAGTCATAGTAAAACTCCTTGTATGCTATTTAAAAAAAAAATCTAACTCCAGTTGTGTTCTGATTATGAGGGGGTCCCTGATGTATTTTCTATCCCACCATGCTCAAAACATAATGTACTAAGGTATTTTGTCCACTAGATGTCAATAAAGACTTGATAATGTACTGAAGCCTACCTATAGCCTATAACTAGGCACTCTTGAATTTGCCAAATCCCAGTAGGAACGTTGCGTGGATAATAGTAGTTGGAATAGATCATTCATTACCAAGGTATAAGCCTAATGGAATGATTAGAATGATATGAATCAATGATACAGGCTACAATATAGCAACCCTGGGAAACTATCGCTATCTATGTGGTTTTATAACAGGCCATTTCTTATGCCCTATATGATATTTTGAATGGGCTATCAGTTCTAAGAGGATGTTATTACAAAAAGCTAACAGGAGTTGACATTCCCTGAAGTGTAGAGTATGACAGAAAACCGCTTTGAAACAAGATGTCAAACAATCTGATAGGCTACGAATGTTGAGATGACAAGCGTACATCTCCAGCTACATTAGCCAAAGCTGATAGAGTATTGCTCTAGTCTAGACATTCTCAATATTCGTAGCCTATCAGATTGTTTTTAATACTTTATAACCTGGGCGGTTCGAGCCCTGAATAATGATTGGCTATGGTATATGGTCATTATACCACAGCTAAGGGCTGTATCCAGAACAGCCCTTAGCCGTGGTATATTAGCCATATACCACACCCCCTTGTGCCTTATTGCTTAAGTATGCATCCCTGTATCCCTGCTGACATTCATATCATCTGATACCATCTGATACTCTGATGCATGAACACATTCAACAGAAGGGCATGGCATAGAGATATAATTCATTCATTCTAATGGTATGGCATTAACAGATGTGTTCAAGAAATGCCTGGAATGGATTTAACTCAGTGCCGTAGACTATGTAGACTTTGCAGTGGATGTACAAGGTATTCCCCCATCCATCCTCGAGAAAGGTACACACGTTGGATGAAACATTAACACGTTCGCTCAGTCGCCTAAAGAACGCTCAAAACAATCATGTGACAAAAGATGCAGCCCATGAGGGTAGCAGCCAAGCGTAGCTGGAGATGAGAAGTAAGATTCCATCTGCCTGCCTGTACAGTTAGTGGGGGTTCTTTCACAGAATTACAGGATCTCTATTGGTTCTTTCCTATTCATTGAGGGTTTCCTGGTAAAATGTGCTGTTCAGAGGAAAAATGACTGTGTTCATCACTGATCTCTCTGGGCAGTTCAAAGGGCCCTGCCTGGTTGAATTGGAGTTCAGAGAGGGTGCAGGGATTGTCTAGTAGTGTGTGTGTGTGGGGGGGGGGACTCTGTTTGGCAAAATTTCATGAGGATTGTTGCCAGAAATTGAATAGTAAATTTGCATTTAGACGGCAGA
Source organism: Oncorhynchus tshawytscha (assembly GCF_018296145.1). NCBI lineage: Eukaryota > Metazoa > Chordata > Actinopteri > Salmoniformes > Salmonidae > Oncorhynchus > Oncorhynchus tshawytscha. The sequence continues at coordinate 53,135,844 of NC_056438.1, read as the reverse complement.
GTGTATGTGTGTGTATTTGTGTGTTACTACAGTAGATTGCCTGTGGGATGAAGGACCCATTCATTATGAAAGAAAATAACGATGTTATTCAATGCAATAGGACACCATTAGACACTTCACGTCTGTTTATCATGCAGTCGATGACGAGTAGACAATTAGGCCTAGATAGTTTGGTTTCTCACATTACAATTGATGAATGTGTTCTGTGCTAGTTCAAAGCACAATGCCCATGAGAACATGAAGCTGTGGATGGGTGTAGAAATAATCCTGAGCATTTCGCAAAAAATTGCCAGTTCAATAAAAAAGAAATGAATTCCCCAATCGCTGAAATTACTGTGGATGTTCTGCCTTTTGTGCAATATCTTAATCATTAACATTGAATGAGTAAAAGTGTTGAAAATCATTGGAAAATGAATCATCTTCAACTACCGTAACAATGACAGTCACATAGAGATATGTATCTACGGCGCATTCAGAAAGTATTCAGACCCCTTGACTGTTTCCACATTTTTTTACGTTACAGCCTTATTCTAAAATGGATTAAATAAATAAAAAATACTCATCACTCTACATACAATACCCCATAATGTTAGCAAATGTATAAAACCTTAAAAACAGAAATACCTTAATTACATAATTATTCAGACCTTTGCTATGAGACTAGAAATTGAGCCCATGTTTCCACTGATCATCCTTGAGATGTTTCTGCAACTTGATTGGAAACCCCCTGGGTTAAATTCAATTGCTTGGACATGATTTGGAAAGGCACACACCTGTCTATATAAGGTCCCACAGTTCACAGTGCAAGTCAGAGCAAAAAACAAGCCCTGAGGTCGAAAGAATTGTCCGTAGAGCTCCGAGACAGGATTGTGTCGAGGCACAGATCTGGGGAAGGGTACCAAAAAATGTCTGCAGCATTGAAGGTCCCCAAGGACACAGTGGCCATCATTTTTAAATGGAAGAGGTTTGGAACCACCAAGACTTCCTAGAGCTGGCCTCCCGGCCAAACTAAGCAATCGTGGGAGAAGGGCCTTGGTCAAGGAGGTGACCAAGAACCCGCTGTTCACTCTGACAGAGCTTCATAGTTCCTCTATGGCGATGGGAGAACCTTCCAGAAGGACAACCATGTCTGCAACACTACACCAGTCAGGCTTTTATGGTAGAGTGGCCAGACGGAAGCCACTCCTTAGTAAAAGGCACATGACAGGCTCCGAAGTGGTGCAGCAGTGTAAGGCACTGTGGTAGAGGCGTTGCTACAGACCCTGGTTCAATCCCAAGCTGTATCACAACCGGCTGTGATCGGGAGTCCCATAGGGCGGCGCACAATTGGCCCAGCATCGTCTGGGTTAGGGGATAGTTTGGCCCTGGGTAGGCTGTCATGATAAAATAAGAATGTGTTCTTAACTGACTTGCCTAGTTAAATACATAAAGGTTAAATCAAATTTAAATAAAAAACAGCCCACTTGGAGTTTGCCAAAAGGCACCTAAAGGACTCTCAGACCATGAGAAACAAAATGCTATAGTCTGATGAAACTAAGATTGAACTCTTTGGCCTGAATACCAAGCGTCACGTCTGGAGGAAACCTGGTGCCATCCCTACGGAGAAGCACGGTGGTGGCAGCATCATGCTGTGGGGATGTTTTTCAGTGGCAGGGACTGGGAGACTAGTCAGGATCGAGGGATGGATGAACGGAGCAAAATACAGAGAGATCCTTGATGAAAACCTGCTCCAGAACTCTCAGGACCTTAGACTGCGGCGAAGGTTCACCTTCCAACGGGACAACGACCCTAAGCACACTGCCAAGACAACACAGGATTGGCTTCGTAACAAGTCTGTGAATGTCCTTGAGTGGCCCAGCCAGAGCCCGGATTTGAACCTGATCGAACATCTCTGGAGAGACCTGAAAATATCTGTGAGGTGAAGCTCCCCATCGAACCTGACAGAGCTTGAGAAGATCTGCAGAGAAGAATGGGAGAAACTCCCAAATTACAGGTGTGCCAAGCTTGTAGCGTCATACCCAAGAAGACTCGAGGCCAAAGGTACTTCAAACAAAGTAAATGGTATATTTATTTATTTACTGTTTTTGCTTTGTCATTATGTGTAGATTGATGAGGGGGGAAATAACAATTTAATCAATTTTGGAATAAGGCTGTAACCTAACAAACTTGGAAAAAGTCAAGGGCTCTGAATACTTTCCGAAGGCATTGAATTCTATGGAGACACCACATGACAGTGAAAGACATGCTAGACATTTCCATTCTAATCCCATATTAGAAAGCACATCACTTTTTTGTCAATATGGGAGAGATTTTCAAGCTGAATAAAGAAAGGACAGTTTTCTAAAGGACAGGATTCATACATACCTTCCATCTACTCATACATTTGATTGAACCTTGATAAGTGAATGAATGCATTACTCTGTTATACTTTATCATTCTATTTTTGATGACCAAATAGTTGTCTCTGTATGGAATATACACTGATCATCTACAGCCCTCAAACTCAATTCTGTACCACAAAGCCTGTTCCACTGTGTTTTTTAATTGTTCAACCCTAAACAAGGACTGATTGCAGTTAACTATCAGGTAGAACTGAAAACCAGCAGGCTCCAGACCTCTTAGGGTAAAAATGTAAAACCCTGATCTACCGTATGACTTTACTAATTCTATATATGTGTAACTTAAGGAGGAATAGTACAATATAAATACCTATTCCTGAACCTTGGTTATTCTACACAGACACATGACTAAAACAGGCTCATCTCCCTTCCATATTCATTTATCAGTATTTCCACCACAATTATGTATTCATCTCTACAAAAGCACACATGCCAGCGTAAAAATGATTTTTACGCTGGCATGTGTGCTTTTGTAGAGATGAATACATAATTGTGGTGGAAATACTGATAAATGAATATAGAAGGGAGATGAGCCTGTTTTAGTCATGTGTCTGTGTAGAATAACCAAGGTTCATTAGAGAGCTAGTCTTGCATACTGCATGCACGATGATGGTTAGTGGGAACCCACTGGGCACACCACGTCATTTCAAGATGGGTAATTCTGTAATATTTGGTTGAGACGATCAATGAGATTCAAACAGCCACTCAAAAAGACAGCCAAAAATGACTTGCATTTCCAATGTGTTATCACTATGCTTTCAACCATCTAAAAGAACAACAAAGAACTCCCAATAGAAAAACAATGGCTGATTTTTGGTTTCGTCTATCATTCCCATTTAAAAGCACAGCAAAGTTCAAATGGGAATACAATGTCAGATCAATGTGTTATCACTGTGCTTCATCTAATAGTAGAACCAAATAGCCTGGATAGCAGTTGAAGTTACATTAAAATGACATGTTGAAGTGATCTAAGCCATTCCAGATTCTGCACAGATTATTACAGCAATTGTCAAGATCTCCACATACCTGAGACAACCTATGCATGCTATCTTGTTACAGTAACCTCAAAATGTGCAGTGGTGGAAAAAGTAGTCAACTGAGTAAAAATAAAGATACCTTAATATAAAATGACTCAAGTAAAAGTGAAAGTCAGCCAGTAGAATTCTACTTGAATAAAAGTCTTAAATGATCTGTTTTTAAATGTATTTAAGTACAATGGTGGAAAAATTACTCAATTGTCATACTTGAGTAAAAGTACAAATAAATGCTATAAACGAAATTCCATATATTAAGCTAAACAGACGGCACGATTTTCTTGTTTTTAAAATTAGAGACAGCCAGGGGCACACTCCAACACTCAGACATAATTTACAAATGCAGTATTTGTGTTTAATGAGTCCTCCAGATCAGAGGCCGTAGGGAAGACAACGCACTATGTTGATAGGTGGAAGAATTGAACCATATTGCTGTCCTGTCTGAGCATTTGAAATGTAATGAGTACTTTTGGGTGTCAGGGAACATTTATGTAAGCAAAAAGTACATAATTTTTTTTCGAATGTAGTGGAGTAAAAGTAAAAGTTGTCAAAAATATAAATAGTAAAGCAAAGTACAGATACCCCCCAAAATGATTTAAGTAGTACGTAAAAGTATTTTTATTTCGTTATTTTACACAACTGAAATTGTGGCCATTGTTACGTTCTGACCTTTATTTTCCTTTGTTTTGTCTTTTTGTAGTATGGTTAGGGCGTGAGTTGGGTTGGGCAGTCTATGTTTTGTGTTTCTATGTTTAGGTTTCTGTTTCGGGCCTAGTATGGTTCTCAGTCAAGGGCTGGTGTCGTTAGTTGTCTCTGATTGAGAATCATACTTAGGTAGCCTGGGTTTCACTGTTGGTTTGTGGGTGTTTGTCATCACACGGGACTGTTTCGGTTTGGTTTGGTTTGGTTTGGTTTGGTTTGGTTTGGTTTGGTTTGGTTTGGTTTAGTTTGGTCACATTTATTGTGAACAAATGTCCTTCAAATGTTGATATTTGGTTGCATTGACAACCAAGCACAATTCAATATGTATTTTGTATTACAGTAAATAGCTTAAAGTTAAGGCTATCTTACAAACTAATGTAACATTGAACCTTAAAAGATGTGTTACTCATATGGCTGTAACGGCAGATTTCCTCCTCTTCGTCTGAAGAGCCATGTAGATTTCACGTCACAATAGGTTGACAAATGACGTTGAAACAACGTTGATTCAACCAGTTTGTGCCTGGTGGGAAGCTTGTCAGGAGTCCAGAGTGGCATGATGAGTATTCAGACCTCATAGATAGGGCCCTGTGTTTTGGTTAATCATGTGACATGACCTGAATTTCAACCTTTATTTAAAGCCTTTTCATCAAACTGTCCCGTTTCAGCACCATCCTCAGACAATTGCTTTCATTTTTGGTCTAATTCTAATTTCTGGAAAAGGCTTAAAATAAAGAGTTTAAATCCAGGTCATGTGACATGATTAACCAAAACACAGGGCCCTACTCGTGGGGTCTCGTAATGGACAGTATGAGTCGTAAAAGTGAAATCTGTGATCTGGGAAGCAATTCTTGATATACCTATTGATTATTGAAGAATATAACTTAAAATGTCCCATGTTTATGGCATCATAATGCCAAAATTTAAGGTTGATTTGTAACTAATATAACTTAGAAACTATAATGTTGTCTTGGGCTGTCAGTCCTTGCATACATATCTATATCTATACATTTGAGAGTTGTTATCTTTCTCCAGCCTCAATCCTCAGCTTTATTCAGTAGCAAACCAAGTGGTGGGGCTGCGTTTGGCTGAAAAACGAATGTGCCTTTAAGGTTGGTTTCCACCCTGCTATCATCAGTGCTTCACTCCTGCAGAGCGCTGGCTGGAAAGGCTCAGCTCACTACGGCACCCTGGGAGATGATTGAGAGGAGGAGAGCACTCTCTGCTCTTTATCTGACATGAAATTCAGTAGAGGGATTTGGACCTACTACTGCACACCTAGAGGTCCAAATTACATAAATGCTGCTCTCTTTTTCTCTCTTTCTCTCTCTCTCTCTCTCTCTCTCTCTCTCTCTCTTTTATTTATGCATCAGCTGGTCCATCCACCTGACAGGTGTGGCATATCATGAAGTAAACAGCATGATCATAACACAGGTGCACCTTGTGCTGGGGGCAATAAAAGGCCACTCTAAAATGTGCAGTTTTGTCAAACAACACAATACCACAAATGTCTCAAGTTTTTAATGGAGAGTGCAATTCGTATGTTGACTGCAGGAATGTCCACCAGAGCAGTTGCCAGAAAATGTCATGTTCATTCCTCTACCATAAGCCAACTCCAACATCATTTTAGAGATTTGGGCAGTACCTCCAACCGGCCTCACAACCCCAGACCATGTGTATAGCGTCTGTGGGCGAACGATTTGCTGATGTCAACATTGTGAACAGATTGCCCCATGGTGGCGGTGGGGTTGTCGTATGGGCAGGTATTTTATCAATGGCAATTTGAATGAACAAAAATACCATGACTAGATCCTGAGGCCCATTGTGAGGCCCATTTTTGTCAGGTATCTGTGACCAACAGATGCAGATCTGTATTCCCCAGTCGTGATTTCCTCATATAAACTGTAACTCCACAAAATCAATGAAATTGTTGTGTTTGCATTTTTGCATATTCTATATATTACAAGACCAAAAGTATGTGAACACCTGCTTGTAGAACATCTCATTCCAAAATCATTGGCATTAATATGGAGTTGGTCCCCCATTTGCTGCTATAACAGCTGCGGGGACTTGCTTCCATTTAGCCAAAAGAGCATTAGTGAGGTTGGGCACTGATGTTGGGGTTGAGGTCAGGGCTCTGTGCAGGCCAGTCAAGTTCTTCCACACCGATCTCGACAAACCATTTCTGTATGGACCTCACTTTGTGCACAGGAGCATAGTCATGCTGAAACAGGAAAGGGCCTTCCCCAAACGGTTGCCAGAAAGTTGGAAGCAATGAATCATCTATAATGTAATTGTATGCTGTGGAGTTAAGATTTCCCTTCACTGGAACTAAGGGGCCGACCCCTAAACATGAAATCAGCCCCAGACCATTATTCCTCCTCCACCAAACTTTACAGTTATGCACTATGCATTTTCCAAACCCAAATCTGTCCTCGTGCTCCTAGACCTTAGTGCTGCTTTTGATACCATTGACCACCACATTCTTTTGGAGATTGGGAACCCAAATTGGTCTACATGGACAAGTTCTGGCCTGGTTTAGATATTATCTGTCAGAAAGATCAGATCAGTTTGTCTCTGTGAATGGTTTGTCCTCTGACAAATCAACTGCAAATTTCGGTGTTCCTCAAGGTTCACTATATATTTTACCTCTTGGGGATGTCATTCGAAAACATAATGTTAATTTTCACTGCTATGTGGATGACACACAGCTGTACATTTCAATGAAACATGGTGAAGCCCCAAAATTGCCTTCACTAGAAGCCTGTGTTTCACACATAAGGAAGTGGATGGCTGCAAACTTTCTACGTTTAAACTCGGACAAAACAGAGATGCTTGTTCTAGGTCCCAAGAAACAAAGATATCTTCTGTTGAATCTGACAATTAATCTTGATGGTTGTACAGTCGTCTCAAATAAAACTGTGAAGGACCTCGGCGTTACTCTGGACCCTGATCTCTCTTTTGACGAACATATCAAGACTGTTTCAAGGACAGCTTTTTTCCATCTACGTAACATTGCAAAAATCAGAAACGTTCTGTCCAAAAATAATGCAGAAAAATGTATCCATGCTTTTGTTACTTCTAGGTTAGACTACTGCAATGCTCTACTTTCCGGCTACCCGGATAAAGCACTAAATAAAGTTAGTGCGAAATACGGCTGATAGAATCCTGACTATAACCAAAAAGAATTTGATCATATTACTCCAGTGCTAGCCTCCCTACACTAGATTCCTGTTAAGGCAAGGGCTGTTTTCAAGGTTTTACTGCTAACCTACAAAGCATTACATGGGCTTGCTCCTACATATCGTTCCGATTTGGTCCTGCCGTACATACCTACACGTACGCTACAGTCACAAGACGCAGGCCTCCTAATTGTTCCTAGAATTTCTAAGCAAACAGCTGGAGGAAGGGCTTTCTCCTATAGAGCTCCGTTTTTATGGAACGGTCTGCCTACCCATGTGAGAGACGCAGTCTCGGTCTCAACCTTTAAGTCTTTACTGAAGACTCATCTCTTCAGTGGGTCATATGATTGAGTGTAGTCTGGCCCAGGAGTGTGAAGGTGAACGGAAAGGCTCTGGAGCAACAACCACCCTTGCTGTCTCTGCCTGGCTGGTTCCCCTCTCTCCACTAAGATTCTCTGCCTCTAACCCTATTACAGGGGCTGAGTCACTGGCTTACTGGTGCTCTTTCATGCCGTCCCTAGGAGGGGTGCGTCACTTGAGTGGGTTGAGTCACTGACGTGATCTTCCTGTCTGGGTTGGCGCCCCCCCTTGGGTTCTGCCTGTAGCTATGGAACCCTGACCTGTTCACCGGACGTGCTACCTGTCCCAGACATGCTGTTTTCAACTCTCTAGAGACAGCAGGAGTGGTAGAGATACTCTTCATGAACGGCTATGAAAAGCCAACTGACATTTACTCCTGAGGTGCTGACTTGCTGCACCCTCGACAACTACTGTGATTATTATTATTTGACCATGCTGGTCATTTATGAACATTTGAACATCTTGGCCATGTTCTGTTATAATCTCCACCCGGCACAGCCAGAAGAGGCCACCCCTCATAGCCTGGTTCCTCTCTAGGTTTCTTCCTAGGTTTTGGCCTTTCTAGAAAGTTTTTCAGAACCACCGTGCTTCTACACCTGCATTGCTTGCTGTTTGGGGTTTTAGGCTGGGTTTCTGTACAACACTTTGAAATATCAGTTGATGTAAGAAGGGCTATATAAATAAATTGGATTTGATTTGATGAAGCTGGAAATGGCAGATTTTTTATGGAATATCTACATAGGCGTACAGAGGTCCATTATCAGCAACCATTACTCGTGTCCCAATGGCACGTTGTGTTAGCTAATCCAAGTTTATCATCTTTAAAGGCTAATTTATCATTAGAAACCCCTTTTGCAAGTATGTTAGCACAGCTGATTAAAGAAGCAATAAAACTAGCCTTTTTTAGACTAGTTGAGTATCTGGAGCATCAACATTTGTGGGTTCGATTACAGGCTCAAAATGGCTAGAAACAAAGAGCTTTCTTCTGAAACTCATCAGCCTATTCTTGTTCATAGAAATGTATGCTATTACATGCGAGAAATTGTCAAGAAACTGACGATCAGAACAGTGCAAACGGTCTCTTACCAGAATAGAAAGAGTAGTGGGAGGCCCTGGTGCACAACTGAGCAAGAGGACAAGTACATTAGAGTGTCTAGTTTGAGAAACAGACGCCTCACAAGTCCTCAACGGTAGTGTATATCATTTTTAGAATGATGGAGGCCACTGTGTTCTTGCAGACCTTCAATGCTGCAGAAATGTGTTGATGCCCTTCCCAAGATCTGTGCCTCGACACAATCCTGTCTCAGAGCTCTACAGACAATTCCTTCAACCTCAATGGCTTGGTTTTTGCTCTGACATGCACTGTTAACTGTTGGACCTTATATAGACAGGCCTTTCCAAATTTACCACAGGTGGACTCCAATCAAGTTGTAGAAACATCTCAAGGATGATCAATGGAATCAGGATGCACCTGAGCTCAACTTCGAGTCTCATAGCAAAGTGTCTGATTAATTCTAAAAACCTGTTTTCACTTTGTTATTATGGGGTATTGTGTGTAGATTGATGAGTAAAACACTTAATTTAATCCATTGTAGAATAAGGCTGTAACATAACGAAATGTGGAAAAAGTGAAGGGGTCTAAATACTTTCCAAATGCAACAGTTGAAGTCAGAAGTTTACATACTCCTTAGCGAAATAGTACAAATTCCCTGTCTCAGTTCAGTTAGGATCACAACTTTATTTTAAGAATGTGAAATGTCAGAATAATAGTTGAGAGAATTATTTATTTCAGCTTTGATTTCTTTCATAACATTCCCAGTGGGTCAGACGTTTACATGCACTCAATTTTAAATTGTTTAACTTGGGTCAAACGTTTCGGGTAGCCTTCCACAAGCTTCCCACAATAAGTTGGGTGAATTTTGGCCCATTCCTCCTGACAGAGCTGGTGTAACTGAGTCAGGTTTGTAGGTGTCCTTGCTCGCACATGCTTTTTCAGTTCTGCCCACAAATTTTCTATAGGATTGAGGTCAGGACTTTGTTGTCCTTAAGCCATTTTGCCACAACAAATGCTTGGGGTCATTGTCCATTTGGAAGACCTATTTGAGACCAGGCTTTAACTTCCTGACTGATGTCTTGAGACTTGAAACTTCCGACATCTATTTTGTGAAGTGCACCAGTCCCTCCTGCAGCAAAGCACCCCCACAACATGATGCTGTCACCCTTGTGCTTCACGGTTGGGATGGTGTTCTTCGGCTTGCAAGCCTCCCCCTTTTTCCTCCAAACATAACGATAGTCATTATGGCCAAACAGTTCTATTTTTGTTTCATCAGACCAGAGGACATTTCTACAAAAAAGTATGATCTTTGTCCCCATGTGCAGTTGCAAACCATTTCATGGTGGTTTTGGAGCAGTGGCTTCTTTCTTACTGAGTGGCCTTTCAGGTTATGTCGATATAGGACTTGTTTTACTGTGGATAGAGATACTTTTGTACTTGTTCCCTCCAGCATCTTCACAAGGTCCTTTGCTGTTGTTCTGGGATTGATTTGCACCTTTCGCACCAAAATAGGTTAATCTCTAGGAGACAGAACGCGTCTCCTTCCTGAGCGGTATGACGGCTGCGTGATCCCCCATGAACCAGGCATGTGGAGGTCTACAATTTGTTTTTTTTAGGTCTTGGTTGATTTCTTTTGATTTTCCCATGATGTCAAGCAAAGTGGCACTGAGTTTGAAGGTAGGTCTTGAAATACATCCACAGGTACACCTCCAATTGACTAAAATGATGTCAATTAGCCTATCAGAAGCTTCTAAAGCCATGACATCATTTTCTGGAATTTTCCAAGCTGTTTAAAGGCACATTCAACATAGTGTATGTAAACTTCTGACCCACTGGAATTGTGATACAGTGAATTATAAGTGAAATAATCTGTCTCTAAACAATTGTTGGAAAATGACTTGTGTCATGCACAAAGTAGATGTCACATGTGTCATGCACAAAGTAGATGTCCTAACCGACTTGCCAAAACTATAGTTTTTTAACATGACATTTGTGGAGTGGTTGAAAAACAAGTTTTAATGACTCCAACATAAGTGTATGTAAACTTCTGACTTTAACACTCTCTCTCTCTCTCTCTCTCTCTCTCTCTCTCGCGCTCTCTCTCTATAGATAGCATCTACAGATGGACTATCCAAATAATATGATATAAAAAACAGTCATGAAACAGTCTAATGCTGATATAGTAATATGATATAAAAAAACAGTCATGAAACAGTCTCATGCTGAAATAGTAAGCTGGATGACCCATTCCACTTCTTGCTGGTGCTTTCCCCCCTGCTGCCATCTGTGATCAGCAATATTACTCATAGCAGGCCCCCTGCTGCGTATGAGATTCAAATTTCTAGAGCTAAAGGGCCCTGGCTGAATCACAGAGTTCTCTATCACAGTAACCAGGAGCCTCTCTAACTGTTGAAGAGTCTGAGAAGGAAACGTCTATACAGTCTCTCAAAGTGCTCCTCCCCTGTGATATCCAAACAAGTGTTGGGATCTAATTTGATCATAAACTGGAAGATGTCTCAGTTTTCATTTTGGTCCCAGTCCAAACTGTTTTGGCAAAAAGTTTTTGACACTTTTGAAATTCTGTAATGTGGCCATAGCTTAGCCAACAATAGTGACAAGTATACAGTGCCTTGAGAAATTATTCACAGCCCTTGATTTTTTAAAACATTTTCTAAGTTAAGAAGTGGAATTAAAATACTCTGTCATGTCAAAGTGTAAGAACATTTCTAACATTTGTCAACACAAATTATGAAAAATAAAACAATGATATATATCTTTTTGGAAAACTATTCAACCGCCTGAGTCAATACATGTTAGACTCATCTTTGGCAGTGATTACGAATGTGAGTCTTTCTGGGTAAGTCTCTAAGAGCTTTTGACACCTGGATTGTGCAACATTTTCCCATTATTATTTTCAAAATTCTTCAAGCTTTACAGATCTTGCCAGAGTTTTTCAAGCAGATTTAAATAACTACTGTAACTCAACCACTCAACTCCAGTGTAGATTTGGCCTTGTGTTGAAGGTTATTGTCCTGCTGAAAGGTGAATTAATCTCCCAGTGTCTGGTGGAAAGCAGACCAAACCAGATTTTCCTCTAGGATTTTGCCTGTGCTTTAGCTCCATTCCATTTATTTTTTATCTTGAAAAACTCCCCAGTTCTTAATGATTATAAGCATACCCATAACATGATGCAGCCACCACTATGCTTGAAAATATGGAGAGTGGGACTCAGTAATGTGTTATAATGGATTTACCCCAAACATAGCACTTTGTATTCAAGACAAAAAAGTTCATTGCTTTGCCACATTTTTTTGCGGTATTACTTTAGTGCCCTGTTGGAAACAGGATGTATGTTTTGGAATATTTTTATTCTGTACAGGTTTCCTTCTTTTCACTCTGTCAATTACAGTATGTTAGTATTGTGGAGTAAGTACAATGTTGTTGATCCATTCTCAGTTTTCTCCTATCACAGTCATTAAACTAAAGTAATTGTTTTAAAGTCACCATTGGCCTCATGGGGAAGTCCCTGAGCAGTTTCCTTCCTCTCCGGCATCTGAGTTAGGAAGGACGTCTGTATCTTTGTAGTGACTGGGTGTGACAAAAAATATAAACACTTATTCAATTTTATTCAGGCTGTAACACAACAAAGTGTTGAAAAGACAAGGGGTGTGAATATTTTCTGAAGGCACTGTAAGTACAATCTGTTTCTAACGATCTGTTTCTAACATCAAGAGTTGCACCAGTTGGGCTTAAAATAAGTTGGTATTAAATTGTTATCTTAGACTCTAGAATGTACACTTCCGTAACATTGGCAACAGTGTATTTGTGCAGTGAACAGTATACATGCAAAGGAAAGCACTCTCATTAGTTAATATCTTCTTTTCACAGCAAAGAATGGCCTAGTTTGGGAGAAAAAAACGCAAAAGGACACACTGCATTTATTCATTAATACATGATAGAACAACATGTAAACAGTTAAAGTGTAGCTCTTCCTAATGTGTCACATCCCTCACTGTCATGCTACATGATGTGACAAGCACACAATGTGCATACATGTCCATGTTTCTGTCCACAGACATTACTGGTAATGTTCATTGTGTCCTAAAGTAATTTCCCCCGATGTTTTAGTGATTCAATGTGCTCAACCAGGTTGTTTTCAGATGCCATCTAAAAGAAAAGTGGAATTGCAGTCCAGAATTGTTGTTATGTGTATTGTGACTGTGACCCATGTGCATGTCTTTTTATATCACTGTTATACCCCTTAGTGGTTTGTTTATGTCAGAGTGGTGACCGATCATCATTAGGTTAATGGAACTTGCTTTTGTTCCGGAACTTGCTCATGTTCTGAGAAAAGCATGCTTCCGACAAAGGGGCAATGATGTCATGCTTTTGTAGTTTAGTCTTTTGTTGCTGTTTGTGAAACACATTACAATTTAATTGAAGTCCATTTTGACAGATTTTCTGGTTGAATGGAAAATGTCTTGTTATTCTATTACTAAAATATGACATTTTGGGAAACCAAACATTCCCCCACAAAACATGACATTGGCTGTGAATAGATCCTTTATTTTTTGTCATCATGTCCAATGCAGAACCATTTAATTTAATTTAGGTTCAATTAATTTCCTGTTTGAGCCACCCCACTGGGTACACACTAGCCGAAACAACGTTGTTTCAAAGTCATTGGTCACCCTAATGTCATGTGGAATCTACGTTGGAAACACATATTTGGATTTGCTAAAAGTCATCAATCAGTACTGGTTTCATCTAATTTCAACCAACGCTGTAAAGATTGAAATTGGGGTAAAACTTCAACCAAAATAAAATGACTTAACCTGGCTAACAGGTTGTTGCATCAATCTAATGATCATCAGAACTATGTATACGTTGACGTTGTGTTGAAAACTCTACATCGAAACTAGTTACATAATGTCCTAATAGACCAATAAGAAAGCGAGTTCCACAGCTGTCAGTTTTCCCATTCCCTACTCAGACCACTCCCAGACAGTCTTAGCAAAATTCTTTCTTGAGAAATTGCTCTTTGCTAAGAAGCTATTTTTGTTTTATTTTGACAATTATAATTTAAAACAATCACATTAAGGTGCTTACTGTAATTACTACCCAGAAATTATTTGATATTGAGATAAAAAATGACTGCATTGAACCTTTAAGTGTCATGCAGCTAGGTCTATGCAAGCTTACACGTTACATGGTGATATGCTATTCAACCCAGTCAATTGTGGAGAAAAACATCATTAGCAAATTCAGAGCGAATAAGTTATACGTGTAAAGTGTTTTTTTTTTAAATAAAGTACTCAATTAAAAGTAGAGCTGTGGGTTTCCATTAGTGTACTACTTAATGCTGCCTCCTGCAGAGAATTGCTTTCTTGTGGTGTGCCAACTATGTTAGCATGACTTTCTCTTTGATGATACAATATATGGGCCGTTTTACGTAAGTGTTGCAAATAAGAGATTGAAGACGTGACGTGAATGACTTGCATGATGAAGGATAGTTTTCTCAATACAATTTTCTCAATATCAGCAGGAGTTTTTCTCAATATCAACTGAGCTACCCACAACCTATAACAATACCTGAGGGAAGGAGCCTTAGTGTAGTTGCCAACAACCAGAAGTTCCAGTTTTCAGAGCAAATGGAAGAGAGAGAAGGTGAAGCGACTACTGCTTTTGGACGTTAACAAGACAACACTCCATCTTAACTCCTCCTCCACATTTACTGGATTGGTTTAATAGTACAGAAGAGAACCTCCCCCGACAGCTTTTTAAAAATTCTTGTCAAGACCAGAATGCCGGCAATCTAGTTTCAGGTGTTTCTTTTAACGGCTGGCTACGTTGGGTTAGTTACACATTAATCTTGGGCTCGGCCTCCAGAACCAAATGAACTAGATACAAACACAAGTTATTGTAGTCTATAAGAAACGAAGAGTTCTTCACCATGTACAGTGCACTGATTATATTCGAGTGAAGTTCCTTCCAGGGAAATGATGTCATTCTTCTCTATACAGAATAAAGAGTTGTTCAACGTGCACAGTACATATTTGGTATATGGCTTCCTTGCACTTGTCTTGTCTTGCAAGCACTGACTTTTCTGCTAGCTGTTTTATTGAGGACAGTTGTAATTACTGTGACTGTGGCTGTTGTGCCTAGTTAACTGTACGTCACTCTGGATAAGAGTGTCTGCCAAATGACTCAAATGCAAATGCAAACATAATGTTCCCTGAGGCAAAATAAAGTTATTCTATATACTGATTCTATTCCATAGGTCAACAAGGTGTGAAGGTGCTTACAATATACTGGAAGCCGTGACCTGCTTGTGCAAGCTTACACATTTAATGCTAATACGTTTAGTTGATTGGCCAGACTAATTGCTATTGTACACATACAGAAAAACATACTTCTGACTATAAAAATATTTCCTAGAGGAAATTGAGCAACTGAACTACCCACAACCCACGGCAATACTTGAGGGAAAGACATTACTTATACATAAAGAATAGACATGTTCACCGTGTCATGTCATTCCATTCCAGAGGTCATCGAGGGGTGAAGCAGCCCTGTGATCTGTCCCTACCTGTGTTCTGCTACTGTATGTGTGAATCCCAAATGACACTATCTATTCCCTAAATAGGGCACTATATCGGGTGCCTTTTGGAATGCAAACTATGTGGGTGACAGGGACTGTAGGGGCCAGTCCAATGGGGCAATCAATGGCCATGGGCTGGTCACATAGACACATAGAGAACGTTTCTATTGACCCTTCGCACTTCGCACTTTCAATGACATAGATCATGCACTGTACATTAATGCTCATTTGAAACTTATTCTGCTTCAGTATATTTTTCTCAAAAAGTCATGTTTCTGGTATGTCTTTAGTTCACAGTTCATATGACTCAGGAACAGTAGAACTGTTTCTATGTATTTGTATGAGTGTAGCAATTAGGTAAGGGGACACATCCCCACCACATTTTAGGAAATTGCCAGTTGTCCCACTTTTTATTCATAGCAAGCGCAATTAAGTCAATGTATTTCTGTGAAAATCGGATAGGCGTCCTCCCAGCAAAGCCTCTCAAGCAAGGTGGAAACAGAATCAGGTCAAATTGACCTGTGTATCGAATGGAATCTAAATCAAACGGCATATGATTCATTCTATATTGTTTTTCCAACAATCATGGTTAACTGTCAATCTCATATTACGCTTAATCAGTTTGAACAAAGTTGTTGACTCATTCTTTCCGGCTCTTCAGTTCTCACCGTTAGTGTAGGATGTTTGATAACAGAGATTTGCCTGTCATCAAACAGTATAGTTTGAAGGTTCCTGGTCCTTTACCGACAGAAGGTTGCCAAGATTGACCGTTGTTACTGTTGAATCACACATTGAGATGTTCACTTACAGTATGTTTTCATGTTTTTTATTTTACACATACTGTATAGGCTTCACTAAAGTTTTAATAATTTTTTAAAGCCCCATTAACAGAATCAAAGTACGTTTCGTAAAGATGACTTTACAGATTTTCTTGAACTATCCATTGGCCTCTGACCTCTCAGTTATCTCAAAAACTGTGGCTGTGTCACAAATGGCAGATTATCCCCCCCATAGGGTTCTGTTAAGAAGTAGTGCACTATATTGGGAATAGGGAGCCATTTGGGACGTATACTATGTGAACAGAGAACGTGTTCCCTATTCATCACAAGCAGACCTGATGGGACTCATCCTTTCTCCGGCTCAGCCACAGGGGGAAATGACTCAAAAGAAATGAAAGGGAAGGGACAAACACACACTGGTTGACCATTCACTCATCTGGAACCAACTTGGAGGCTGCTTAGAGAGCATCTTGCTCAAGTCAAGTCTAGGGCTTTCATTATGACAAGGGGACAGAGAAAATATTTTAGATAATGGAGGAGAACAGTCTTCTTCCCTGAGGTTGAAGTAATTGAACTCAGCATTACATAAGAAATATTCTAGTAGGACATTGGTTATGTCCCAAATGGCACCCTATTTCCTACAAAGTGCACTAATTTTGAACAGAACCCTAACAGTAGTGCACTATATAGGAAATAGGGTGCTATTTGGGATTCAGACATTCCCTCACAGCATACATTACTGGGGCTTATTAGGGTCTGCACTGTGTAGTCACATGGGTGCATAGTTGGTTAGTATGTGTTTCTCCTCGCCCACACTACAGTATAGCTAATCATTGCATCCTGTGCTGTATTTCTCTGATTATAAATGTAAGCCCTGGTGTTGTTTTGTCTTGGTGGGCAGGCATGCTGATCCAGCTGAACAACACATGTGAAACAATACCAAAAGGAGAGGAGCAATATTGTTTCGAGATTTGAATGCCTTCATCCTTAGAAGCAAAAGCTGAGGAACATGAACTCAGCAAAAAAAGAAATGTCCTCCCACATTTCAACTGCGCTTATTTTCAGCAAACTTAGCATGTGGAGATATTTGTATGAACATAACAAGATTCAACAACTGAGACATAAACTGAACAAATTCCACAGACATGTGACTAACATAAATTGAATAATGTGTCCCTGATCAAGGGGGGTCAAAATCAAAAGTAACAGTGAGTATCTGGTGTGGCCACCAGCTGCATTAAGTACTGCAGTGCATCTCCTCCTCATGGACTGCACCAGATTTGCCAGTTCTTGCTGTGAGATGTTACCCCACTCTTCCACCAAGGTACCTGCAAGTTCCCGGACATTTCTTGGGGGAATGGCCCTAGCCCCCACCCTCCGATCCAACAGGTCCCAAACATGCTCAATGGGATTGAGATCTGGGCTCTTTGCTTGCCATGGCAGATCACTGACATTCCTGTCTTGTCGGAAATCACGCACAGAACGAGCATTGTTATGCTGGAGGGTCATGTCAGGATGAGCCTGCAGGAAGGGTACCACATGAGGGAGGAGGATGTCTTCCCTGTAACGCACAGCGTTGAGATTGCCTGCAATGACAACAACCTCAGTCCGATGATGCTGTGACACACCGCCGCAGACCATGACGGACCCTCCACCTCCAAACTGATCCCTCTCCAGAGTACAGGTCTCGGTGTAACGCTCATTCCTTAGACGATAAACGCGAATCTGACCATCAGTCCTGGTGAGACAAAACCGTGACTCGTCAGTGAAGAGCACTTTTTGCCAGTCCTGTCTGGTCCAGCCCATAGGCGACGTTGTTGACGGTGATGTCTGGTGAGGACCTGCCTTACAACAGGCCTACAAGCCCTCAGTCCAGCCTCTCTCAGCCTATTGCGTACAGTCTAGGCACTGATGGAGGGATTGTGCGTTCCTGGTGTAACTCGGGCAGTTGTTGTTGCCATCCTGTACCTGTCCCGCAGATGTGATGTTCGGATGTACCGATCCTGTGCATGTGTTGTTACACGTGGTCTGCCACTGCGAGGATGATCAGCTGTCCGTCTTGTCTCCCTGTAGCGCTGTCTTAGGGGTCTCACGGTACGGACATTGAAATGTATTGCCCTGGTCACATCTGCAGTCCTTATGCCTCCTTGCAGCATGCCTAAGACATGTTCACGCAGATGAGCAGGGACCCTGGGCATCTTTCTTTTGGTGTTTTTCAGAGTCAGTAGAAATGCCTCTTCAGTGTCCTAAGTTTTCATAACTGTGACCTTAATTG
Organism: Oncorhynchus tshawytscha; assembly: GCF_018296145.1. Lineage (NCBI taxonomy): Eukaryota > Metazoa > Chordata > Actinopteri > Salmoniformes > Salmonidae > Oncorhynchus > Oncorhynchus tshawytscha. The sequence continues at coordinate 53,117,461 of NC_056438.1, read as the reverse complement.
CCTACCATCTATAAGATGTTAGTGTCTTAATGACTGTTCCACAGGTGCATGTTCATTAATTGTTTATGGTTCATTGAACAAGCATGGGAAATGTGTGTATAAGTGTATAAACCCTTTACAATGAAGATCTGTGAAGTTATTTGGAATTTACCGATTATCTTTGAAAGACAGGGTCCTGGAAAAGGGCTGTTTCTTTTTTTGCTGAGTTTCTGTACATCTGTAGAAGCTCACATGGTATCTCAACAGAATGAAACTGCTTGCCAATCATTACGTATATCCTTTTCATAAGGAGTTGTATTCTTATGTCCTCAAAATATTTGTGAAAGATCACAGTAACATCAAAGATAAGTTACAGTATTTCAATTAAATATTAAGAAGTATTTTTAGCTTTAGCAAACAAATGATCAGTGACGCCTTTGCAGATTGGTGTCTGAATTTTGTTGTCACAGTCCTTGGGGATAAAACTTGGCTCAAACATTAATGCTCTAACCCAATAACTGTAGGTCTAGACTCCAGACAAACAACACAAGTGTTAGGCTACCACTGCAAGAAAAGAGCAGTTTCTGGGAATTTACAAACCTGAGCAAATCCATGCAATTTCGCGTGCATGAGGAGGGATTTCAATGCTTCTAGGGAGAAATGAAATAGATGTTATTGTTTTGTGATATTCAGACTGTGTCTAAATGGATGGTTTTGTGATATTCAGACTGTGTCTGAATAAGTGACTGTGTCTGAATCTGGTTTAAAACACACAGATGTGTTCCTCGTGCTTTTTGCAGGTGTTCTTTGTGACGTTAGAGAGGATTACATGGAGTGAATTACCTACCTGGGGCGGCAGGTAGCCTAGTAGTTAGAGCATTGGGCCAGTAACCTAAAGGTTGCAAGATCAAATTCCTCAGCTGACAAAGTAAAAATCTGTCATTCTGCCCCTGAGCAAGGCACTATTCCTAGGCTGTCATTGTAAATAAGAATTTGTTTTTAACTGACTTGCCTAGTTAAATTTAAAAAGCATCAACCTAAAGGTAACATTGGGGGTTTTGTATTGAGGTTAATTATCAAGCATGTGATATTATTACTGATTTGTCATTAACAAAGTATCAACCAGCTGAGTCATCATCACACTGCGGTGTACTTTTATGTCTGAGCAATAAATCAGACATCCCTTCCTTTCTGTCTTTATTGAATTAAAAACACTGTAAACTGTACTCTGGACAAAGTTCTAGGAACAGAATAACCTCTCTCTGTTGCAGTTTAAGTTTAATATTTACATACTATCCAGTTGCAAGTGTTTTGGAATAATGTAATCAACGGCTTTTGATTACACCAAAACTATGCTCCCATATTAACAAAGCCCATGAAAATGTGGGAAGTGTTCCATTGCATAGTCTGATATTGATACGATGAGAACCGGCTGTGCAGGCTGGTAGACTGTGTATTTGTTCATCTAGACATACCATGAAGTTTTGGATAGCAATGATATCCACTGCCTATGTCCCAAAATGGCACCCTATTCCCAATAACATGCACTATGTTTGACCTATATTTGGAATAGGGGGCCATTTAGGACCGAGACAGTGTTTATAACAGGATGATGGGGTGCCTCTTTCTCTGCTGCATTGTGTGTGGGTGGTCAAGTAGAAAGACATGAGTTTGTGGTTTGTGGTAGGTTGCCAGGCAACATGGATTTGTCTATTTCCTTATGATGTTGGGAACAAATTGAGGTAGAGTTCCAAATGGCACCCTATTTGGCCACTAGGGATGCAGGTGAGATCTTTGGTGAACATAAAGGAGGTAACGTTTCTTATTTCTAGCGTCAACAAAGGGGTCTTCGTTTTTTTGTCACAGTATTCTGCCAACCTCGTCAACATTGTCGGAAGGGCATGATCTACTGTGCTGTGACCACAACAAAATAGCCTTATCCTACACAGTGAATGAATGAGAAAGCTCTCTCTAAAAGTCTTACGAAACGTGAAATCAAATCACTGTGTTTATACATTCCAGTTGATTAGATGGTAGACTGAAACTAACGATAAGAAATGCTTCACAGAACATTTTCACAGAATATGGTTACTGTGATTGTAACATTCACACACAGAAGATAATGGATCTGTCAGCAGCATGTAAGATGTGCTGTAACTGTAATTGTTCTTTAGAAAGATAAATTAGCCACCAATTGTGCAAGTTCTCCCACTTAAAAGTTCTCCCACTTAAAAAGATGAGAGAGGCCTGTAATTTTCATCATAGGCACACTTCAACTATGACAGACAAAACAATAGAAAAAAATCCAGAAAATCACATTGTAGAATTTTTAATGAATTTATTTGCAAATTATGGTGGAAAATAAGTATTTGGTCACCTACAAACAAGCAAGATTTCTGGCTCTCACAGACCTGTAACTTCTTCTTTAAGAGGCTCCTCTGTCCTCCACTCGTTACCTGTATTAATGGCACCTGTTTGAACTTGTTATCAGTATAAAAGACACCTGTCCACAACCTCAAACAGTCACACTCCAAACTCCACTATGGCCAAGACCAAAGCGCTGTCAAAGGACACCAGAAACAAAATTGTAGACCTGCACCAGGCTGGGAAGACTGAATCTGCAATAGGTAAGCAGCTTGGTTTGAAGAAATCAACTGTTGGGAGCAATTATTAGGAAATGGAAGACATACAAGACCACTGATAATCTCCCTCGATCTGGGGCTCCACGCAAGATCTCACCCCGTGGGGTCAAAATGATCACAAGAACGGTGAGCAAAAATCCCAGAACCACACGGGGGGACCTAGTGAATGACCTGCAGAGAGCTGGGACCAAAGTAACAAAGCCTACCATCAGTAACACACTACGCCGCCAGGGACTCAAATCCTGCAGTGCCAGACGTGTCCCCCTGCTTAAGCCAGTACATGTCCAGGCCCGTCTGAAGTTTGCTAGAGAGCATTTGGATGATCCAGAAGAAGATTGGGAGAATGTCATGTGGTCAGATGAAACCAAAATATAACTTTTTGGTAAAACCTCAACTCGTCGTGTTTGGAGGACAAAGAATGCTGAGTTGCATCCAAAGAACACCATACCTACTGTGAAGCATGGGTGTGGAAACATCATGCTTTGGGGCTGTTTTTCTGCAAAGGGACCAGGACGACTGATCCGTGTAAAGGAAAGAATGAATGGGGCCATGTATTGTGAGATTTTGATTGAAAACCTCCTTCCATCCTTCCTACTGCCCGGGCAACAAAGGAGTGGCTTTGTAAGAAGCATTTCAAGGTCCTGGAGTGGCCTAGCCAGTCTCCAGATCTCAACCCCATAGAAAATCTTTGGAGAGAGTTGAAAGTTCGTGTTGCCCAGCAACAGCCCCAAAACATCACTGCTCTAGAGGAGATCTGCATGGAGGAATGGGCCAAAATACCAGCAACAGTGTGTGAAAACCTTGTGAAGACTGACAGAAAATGTTTGACCTTGTTTGACCTACCCAACAAAGGGTATTTAACAAAGTATTGAGATAAACTTTTGTTATTGACCAAATACTTATTTTCCACCATAATTTGCAAATAAAATCATTAAAAATCCTACAATGTGAATTTCTGGATTTTTTTTCTCATTTTGTCTGTCATAGTTGAAGTGTACCTATGATGAAAAGTACAGGCCTCTCATCTTTTTAAGTGGGAGAACGTGCACAATTGGTGGCTGACTAAATACTTTTTTGCCCCACTGTATCTTAATTTGATCACTCTGTTGTCGCAAATATTTTCCTGTACACCAAAGGCTTATAAGTTTGTAGTTTCCACTTTAAAATGACTGAGCGAAAAATGTATCAACCCCTAGAAAAATATCCATGAATTATAATCCATGCAATAATGAGGGTTTCACAGCAAATTCACAGCAAAAACTCAAGCACAGACTTTTTTCTAATTTGGCACACAGAAACTAGAGGCCTTGAGTAACTTGATCAAAAACAATGGCACTGATTGGCACTGATTGGTGGTGCTGTTATAAGCAGTCTCACTGAAACCCACATATCTGCCACCCAGTTTGACCTAGAGACATGAAACTTTGTAGGTGTTGTTTTTTATGCTGAACAAATTTGCCTCATGGACCCATAAGGTCCGTCAGGAGAGATTGTTATCTTGGACATTTTGGAAAAACTTTGAAAATGTATTCTCAAGAACCATGAATCCAAATAACACCAATTGTAGGCCCACAGTACATATCTCAGTTTGAGAAAAGCTAAGAGATTGGTTAAGAGAGGGCTGAACTATTGATTAGTCAGGAAATGTGATTTTACATGTCCATTTAAATCCTCCACTCCACAATGGATTTTTGTGGGGTCATCAAAGACATTACCATGATGAACCATGTTAAGTTTTTCATTGATATCCAACTTTTTTTGCTATGTAACGCTAATGCTTAAAATAATAATTACAAAAATATTCTCCTCATGGACTAAAAGTCAGATTCACTCAAAATGTGGTCTTTGCACTCATCGCAATAGTCCCTAAAGAGTTTGGGAAAATAATGTGGATGCCTTCAAAGATGGTCACACTATACGAGTAGATGCATGTTAGCACATCTTTGAAGATGGCACATATGCTAATATGCTAAAATATTCTTGAAATACTTCAAAAATCTTCTTTTCATTAACCGTAAGACCAAATGACACCAAATTGGAACGTAGGCCTGTTTGGCCCTGTCCGGGGGTGTCCTCGAATGGGGCCAGAGTGTCTCCTGACCCCTCCTGTCTCAGCCTCCAGTATTTATGCTGCAGTAGTTTATGTGTCGGGGGGCTAGGGTCAGTTTGTTATATCTGGAGTACTTCTCCTGTCCTATTCGGTGTCCTGTGTGAATCTAAGTGTGCGTTCTCTAATTCTCTCCTTCTCTCTTTCTTTCTCTCTCTCGGAGGACCTGAGCCCTAGGACCATGCCCCAGGACTACCTGACATGATGACTCCTTGCTGTCCCCAGTCCACTTGGCCGTGCTGCTGCTCCAGTTTCAACTGTTCTGCCTTATTATTATTCGACCATGCTGGTCATTTATGAACATTTGAACATCTTGGCCATGTTCTGTTATAATCTCCACCCGGCACCGCCAGAAGAGGACTGGCCACCCCACATAGCCTGGTTCCTCTCTAGGTTTCTTCCTAGGTTTTGGCCTTTCTAGGGAGTTTTTCCTAGCCACCGTGCTTCTACACCTGCATTGCTTGCTGTTTGGGGTATTAGGCTGGGTTTCTATACAGCACTTTGAGATATCAGCTGATGTACGAAGGGCTATATAAATACATTTGATTTGATTTGATTTGATACATGTATTAACTTCGTTTGAGAAAACCTAAGGCATTAGTCAAAAGATGGCTGAGTTATTGACAACTCAAAAATCTGTTTTTACCTGTCCATTTAAACCACTGTAAATTCATTCCACAGTGGCCTACCAACTTGAAACTTGTCATCGCTATTATGGACATATCTAAGAGTAACCACACTGAATTTGGTATTGATATCTCAGAAAACAAGGGAACTATCAATAACTCATTATTTGCAGATGTAACCCTAATGCTCAACATCTGCATTCATCTATGCTCATGGACAATATGTCCGATTCACTCCAGATTTTGTATTTAGACTAATTTCGTCAGTCTTTAATGGTTTTGAGAATTCAAATATGGATGCACTGTACCTATTGATGCAAGTTAGCACATATACTAATGCTAAAATTACTTTAAAAATCTTCTTCTCATGAACAGTAAGTCAGATTGACTACATATTTGGTATATAGACTCAATGAATTAGCCTCTAAGGCAGGTATTCCCAAATGCAATGCTCTCGTCGGGGGTACGCCAAATAAAATAAAAAATAATTCCTTCACATTTTCTAACAGTCCATTTATATTTTCCAATGGGACTATACATTTGGGTGAGGTTCTGTAAAAAATGTATTTTAATCAAGCCACTGCCAGATCTCGAGATTGGTCTGCGCTCAAAATATCCTGCCTTGGCAAATCGCGGTGTTAAGACACTGATGCCATTTGCAACCACGTATCTAAGTGAGAGTGGATTCTCGGCCCTCACTAGCATGAAAACTAAATACAGGCAAAAATGATTTAAGACTGAGACTCTCTCCAATACAACCCAACATTGCAGAGTTATGTAGATCCTTTCAAGTACACCATTCTCATTAACCTGTGGTGAGTAATTCACAATTTTCAATTAACAAATAAGGTTTTATATGTAAGATGGTTAAATAAACAGCAAAATTATTGATTATTATTATATTATTATTTGAGCCCTGGTCCAATAAGAACTCTTTGTCACCTCCCATGAGCCGGGTTGTGACAAAAACTCATAGTCATTCTTATGTTTAATAAATGTACCGTATAGTGTGTGTGTGGCAGGTTTAGCCCTGGTGCTAGAGGGGGTACAGCTGGAGGTTGAATGTTTGAAGGGGTACGGGGCTATAAAAAGTTTGGGAACCAATGATCTAAGGAATTGAAAATGATGAGTTGCTGCATTCAATGTCAGCCCCGCTACACCACTAGATGACACCATATCACACCAGGACTATACTTTGTCTCATGTACAGTAAATTAATGTTAGATTGAAATTATGCAGACAAACAATGTGAAATATCATCAAAATAACGCTGAAAATACTTAACAAATCTTAACAAAAGCCATTGGTCAAATTGACGCCAGAATAGACTTAGATAATGATCACCTGCTGCATTCAAAGATTACCGACCTACAGCACTATACTAAAGTTCACTTGCGTCATCCTTGTGCTACTGAGAGATAAACATGGTAATGCTTTCACTGATTGCACATAAAGGAAGCTAGTTCCTCCATGACAGAGTGTTTGCTTTGTAACTGATCGTGTGTCCTTTCTGTCATCCTGTGAATTTCACCGCACTGTCAGAATGTCCCAGGCTGGTATAACCATGTCTAAGTAGTGTGCGATTACATGGTTGCTATTGTGCATCTTCCCAGTATTTAAAACATTCCCCAACCCCTACTGTATATGTTCCACCTCATGTAGCTGGTGAGACAAATGTTCAGTGAAAACCCCTTTTCCCTGGAGATACCAACAATTATAGTTCCGAATGAGGACCACTGAACTGTTCACTCCCTGAAGAGTTCACAATGTGCACAATTATCAAAAGCACACAAGGAACAAAATATTTGCCATTTTGAATTACAGTATAACCAATGAGAGGAATCATTTAGCAGTGAGCATGGTACATGTATGTAGAGACTGAATAATGTAAGAAGTGAGATATATATATATTAATGTATGACTTAAGACTTGGATGATGGACAAATGTTTGGAGGAGGGTACTAAATAAAGACATTTCTGACTGAAATGTTGACAATAAATGTGTAGGTAAAATCATATGTGTGGGAGTTATTTCAAAAAATATCTACAATGTCAATATTGGGGGAAGTAAATCCCTGCACCACACATGAGAGCAGCATGGTAGTGTGCTTGTTAAACCTTCACTTCTAATGTTTCTCTCCCTATCCTATGTGGGGGTAAAGGTCAAATAAAGAGGCGTGAGAGGAAGGCGAGGAGCATCTACTCCCTCCACCTCAACCCACTCCATCCCTCATTGGATTATGAGGATTAAATAAAACCGACATGTCGATCAGATACCCATGTGGTGTAGAGCGGTGTGGATCTAAATCCATCATAGTGGAGACAGATGGTCTGGCATGGACACTGCCATCTGGGAGCTGCATGCACTGCTGAAGTCAACACAGACAGACAGACAGACAGACAGACAGACAGACAGACAGACAGACAGACAGACAGACAGACAGACAGACAGACAGACAGACAGACAGACAGACAGACAGACAGACAGACAGACAGACAGACAGACAGACAGACAGACAGACAGACAGACAGACAGACAGACAGACAGACAGACAGACAGACAGACAGACAGACAGACAGACACTCATAGCCAAAAATAAAACGCAACACCTGGAAAATAGAGTCACAATGGCATAACAAGCATTAGTCAAAATACAGTAACGTACAGCTTGAACACTGCCCAAACAATACCTAACACCTGTTAACTTTGGCCTCAAAGTCTTTGCACTCCAACTGAGGTGCATGGATTGAGGAGCAATCAGAAGTGAAAAGGAAATTCAAGCATCTCTTGGAGGGCAGTGGAAGTTGATAAAAGAGCTTATTTATTGTTAAAGTAATGACTTAACAATACGGCACAGGACGCACATCGTACCACCGTCTCTCCTCAGCTTAACCAACAACACAATGATTGACAATGTAATTAACCTCTTAGGGTGCTTGGACACTGTGAGCCCAACAGTTGAGCCCAAAAGTTGAGTGCAAGTTTATGAAAGAGATTCTTTATTGTTACATGTATTTAATGACATTGCCAATTATTGCATTGTTGGTTAACCTGAGGAAAGTGCAGTGGTGCCACAGGTGAGCCTCAGCCTCCTGTGCCTGTTGATTAGCCTGCTGTGCTCTGGGCTGACCTTTTCACGGGGCACGACTCAGACAGCAGGAGAGGACCAGGCCCAGACGTGGTCGATAGATACCAAGGAGAGTAGTGGGAAGCAGTGGCACACAGGACACTACATGGGAGAGAGGGCCCCATACTAGTGTTATGATGAGAGCGACAGGATGGAGGAGCCTCCGTCTGTGCAGGCAGGATGAGAGTTAATTAGGGAGATGAGGGACTGAGAGTGGACACTCAGACAGACAGACAGACAGACAGACAGACAGACAGACAGACAGACAGACAGACAGACAGACAGACAGACAGACAGACAGACAGACAGACAGACAGACAGACAGACAGACAGACAGACAGACAGACAGACAGACAGACAGACACAGGCTCGCTTTAGTCATGCTGTTGAACAAACCAGGAAAGTGGTGGCCAGTGGAGGAAGAACTCCTAAGCTGGACTCATAGTAGAGGTTGGAATTAAATGAATGGAACAGTATCAAATACATTGTTTTATACCATTCCGTTCCAGCCATTACTATGAGCCCATCCTCTGATTTAAAGTGCCAACAGCCACCACTATAGGGAACATTGTATGCATGGCAACTGAGTGGGTTCTGAGAAGATGAGATGTGGTTACTTCCCAAAGTACCATGTTGATGTTTTAGTCAGTTAGAGCAGAAGATCTTATATTGAAATAGCTACCAATGCATTCAATGTTGATCTTTTCCAAACTCTAAAATTGAGAGTGGTTTAATTTTAGCATAATGGTATCTGTCAAATAAAGCAGAATATATACTGATACATCCTATACTTCTGATGTGCGTTATGTGTGTGGTTGAGGGTGTAAAAGGTAGACTCCTCTTATACTGCCTGCATCCCAAATGTCTCTGGTCAAAAGTAGTGCACAATATAGGGAACAGGGTGCCATTTGGAACGACCTTTCTTGAACTACACTACTGGTCAGAAGTTTTAGAACACCTTCTCATTCAAGGGTTTTTCTTTATTTTTACTATTTTCTACATTGTAGAATAATAGTGAAGACATCAAAACTTTGAAATAACACATATGGAATCATGTAGTAACCAAAAAAGTATTTAACAAATATATGTTATATTTGAGATTCTTCAAAGTAGTTACCCTTTGCCTTGATGACAGCTTTACACACTCTTGGCATTCTCTCAACCAGCTTCATGAGGTAGTCACCTGGAATGCATTTCAATTAACAGGTGTGCCTTATTATAAGTTAATTTGTGGAATTTCTTTCCTTCTTAATGCATTTGAGCCAATCAGTTGTGTTGTGACAAGGAAGGGGTGGTATACAGAAGATAGCCCTATTTGGTAAATGACCAAGTCCATATTATGGCAAGAACAGCTCAAATAATCAAAGAGAAACAACAGTCAATCATTACTTTAAGACATGAAGGTCAGTCAATACGGAACATTTCAAGAACTTTTAAAGTTTCTTCAAGTGCAGCAAAAACCATCAAGTGCTATGATGAAACTGGTTCTCATGAGGACCGCCACAGGAATGGAAGACCCAGAGTTACCTCTGCTGCAGAGGTTAAGTTCACCTGAGTTACCAGCCTCAGAAATTGCAGCCCAAATAAATGCTTCACAGAGTTCAAGTAACAGACACATCTCAATATCAACTGTTCAGAGGAGACTGTGTGAATCTGGTCTTTATGGTCGATTTTATGCAAAGAAACCACTACTAAAGGACACCAATAAGAAGAAGAGACTTGCTTGGGCCAAGAAACATGAGCGATGGACATTAGAATGCTGGAAATCTGTCCTTGTTCTGATGAGTCCAAATTTGAGATTTTTGGTTCCAACCGCCATGTCTTTGTGAGACTCAGGTGGGTGAACGGATGATCTCTGCATGTGTATTTCCCACCGTAAAGCATGGAGGAGGAGGTATTATGGTGTGGGTGTTCTTTGCTGGTGACACTGTCTGTGATTTACTTAGAAATCAAGGCACAACAAGGCTACCACAGCATTCTGCAGTGATACACCATCCCACCTGGTTTGGGCTTAGTGGGACTATCATTTGTTTTTCAACAGGACAATGACCCAACACCCCTCCAGTCTGTGTAAGGGGTATTTTACCAATAATTGGAGTGATGGAGTGCTGCATCAGATGACCTGGTCTCCACAATCCCCCGACCTCAACCAAATTGAGATGGTTTGGGATGAGTCGGACCGCAGAGTGAAGGAAAAGCAGCCAACAAGTGCTCAGCATGTGAGAACTCCTTCAAGACCGTTGGAAAAGCATTCCAGGTGAAGTTGGAATGCGTTCAAAGATGTGTGCAAAGATGTCATCAAGGAAAAGGGTGTCTATTCGAAGAATCTCAAGCCTGAAATATATTTAGATTTGTTTAACACTTTTTTGGTTACTACATGATTCCATATCTGTTATTTCATAGTTTTGATGTCTTCACTATTATTCTACAATGTAATAAATAGTACAAATAAAGAAAAACCCTTAAATGAGTAGGTGTTCTCCAACTTTTGAGCGGTAGTGTATGTGTACAGAGAAATGCAAACATCAGCTTTTCCTGTGCATTGAAAAACAGATATTTACATGGATTTTTGTGGGAAAATCATTGACGTATCAACCAACATGGCCTTAATCCTATTTAGAAAGAGGAAAATGTCAGGACAGAATTAAGTGCCAACGCAAAAAGGCCTTGAAGCATTCTCAGCCCTTCAAGTGAACTTAATACCACTCATCTGGCAGGTCATCAAGAGATCTTCATTACAAAGGTCACAGTGGTAAGAGAAGGCGGCATGTGTTACCATAATGCTAGCCTGGTCCCAGATCTGTTTGCATTCTTGCTATCTCCAATGCTGTCATTGTCGAGCCAAACATGGAAAGGAAATTAGTGAAGGAGTTGGCACGATGACACAAACAGACTGGCAATAAGGCTAGTCTAATGCCTATCACTGTATTAAATCATTTATTTACAGTCAGCTGCTAAGATGTATTTTTGTTCTGATATTAAGGTGAATATTCAGATGACTTAAAAGAGCCAGAACTACTTTGGCTCAATTTGGTGAAGCAGAATGCAGCGCATTGACTTTGTTTCTTTTATCCAGGTTTAATGTTACAAAATATGCTGATGAGGTAGAGTTGAGGTTAATTAGAACAGACAAGAGGCCCGTGATGAACAAGAGGGTTTGGACAGAAGATTGATGCTGGCTAGAGAGCTGTGGCCATTGATGGAGATAGTCATCTCTCTGCTCTCTGCCTGATAAACCAGAGTGACAGACGGCTCAAGGAGCAAACTGCGGAGACCCCTTCAGCCTGCCCCTGCCTGCCTGTGTCCGTACGTCCACCCTCTGACTTGTACACTGGCTCTGTCCCAAATGGCACCATATTCCCATTATAATGCAATACTTTTGGTCAGGGCCCGTAGGGGTCTAGTCAAAAGTAGTGCACCAGGGAATAGGGTGTCATTTGGGGGACACACACTGTGTGTTCTGAGCAGGACACCACTGCCTTCCTGCACTGGCCACTGACTGTCTACCCTGAGTCTTCACTCTCATCAGCAGTCCCTTGTCACCAGTGATGCCTTTTCACAGTCATTTTAATGTTATCGCTCCACATTTTACTGACAGGTAGAGGACGCAGTGGGTACGTCCAAAATGGCACCCTTTTCCCTACATAGTGCACTACTTTTGACCAGAGCCCTATTCAAAAGTAGTGTACCGTAAATATTATAGGGTGCCTTTTGGAACGCAGACATAGGGGAACAAAGTCGTTTTGTAGTGCTCATGAGCCAAAACGGGTCCCCGAAAGTTTTTGCACACTTCTGTACTACATCATGCATTTCGTATGATATGTTACGAATTGAGCAAAAAATATACAGTCTATAGCTATTTATAATCCAGCTGTTAAATCCCAGATAGCCCCTTTAACTTTTGTCCTGATGAAAGTCTGGTTCTAGGAATTAAACAGAGATACAAATAATGTTTGTTGATTCAGAGCCACTCCTCCAGAAGCCGTTGTGAAAGGGTAATAAATACATGAGAGAAGATAAAGTGCTTCTTGGGGATATACACAGAAAATTATGATGACCAGGCCATAGTAACTCCACATCCGTCATTGGGGGATTTTCAATGACATTTTACATTTTTCTATGGTAGGTAGCTATCTGTTTCTACATAGGAAAGAGGCTGCCATTTGAAATGCAGACCACATCCCCTTGGTATCAGCAGTGTTAGTGAAAGCAGCGCTAGAGGCAGAGGGAGTTCGTTTTTTCCTCTTTGATGAGGACATCAAAGTCAGCACTGGCACTAACACAAAAACCATTGCCCTTTAATTCAATGAAACCTAGTGCTGAGGGAAACTACCTCAACCCAACTCCAGGCTTGTGTGATGTATTACAGAGATTTGCATATGCATGACTATGTCTCTATGTCTATGTCGCTAGGTTCAGCTTGTCCTCCAGTGATCATTAGCAAATAGAACATGAAACAGTTGGGGAGGGTGGGATGTAGAGAAGTTTTTTTTTACCTTCAGCATTACTACATGAAGGGAAAGAAGTCATCGACTGTACATATATCTCAGGATGTTGTGTATCCCTGGAAATCTAATCAGAAGTCATGTAAACATAGCAGTTTTGAACAGGGGCTTCATGCACCCATTCATGAAGGGGGGTCTTTGTCCAAGAATCTTGCCTATTGTCTGCAAAAGATTGTTACATTGTAACTACTGTACATAGTAAATATAAAGGTTATACTCTACTGGGTTTCACTTTAAATGAAGTTCCTTGCTCCTAGGTAAGTACAGTACATGATAATTACTAGTATATCCTATGTAACTACAGTTCCTACATTACACTTGATTTAGCATAGCCTTTGAGCCAGGTCATAACATAGAAAAAGGTAATACAAAATTACTGGTAGTTAATGACAGGGTGTGCCTTGTTACATTTGTTGTTACCAGGTCCTAGACTATTTATCAACCCTGGTATTACATGTGGATTCAATGGCAGTGGCACCTTGTAGTTACATGTCACAAGGTTTCGATTTTGGTTCAAGTTATTATCGTTGTAATTCATAAGTGACTTTCAAACGTGTAATTACAAAACACCAGTTACATAGTGAGACAAGAAAATGTATAATAACAGACAAAGTACCCTGTAATTACATAGTAACATAGTAAGACTTATGTAACTACTATGTTGTTACCACGGTTATTACTGTGTAGTTACATAGTGTAATGTAAAGCGTTACCAAGAAACTAATTATGCTTCTCTGCGTCTCTGCTAAAATCTGGGTAAAATATTTAAATTAATGTGAGTATTTTTCAGTGCATTTAGTAATTGCTTGCGTTTCTAAAGTCTACCAACCTTGCCAGCAGGCATGCCAGCTAAGATAGTTCGACAAGCTACTCTGCCTTGATTGACAGCCTGAAAAGGTTTGGTAGCTAGTTATGAGGTTGAGAGATTGGGAACCTATCTAGCTGGCTAGCTAAAGCCAACTTCATACAATTGCTAGGTGACTAGTGTTACAGAGATACAAGTTTTTCTTTATTCATTCTTCAAGAAGGAATCAATAGGCTACATAGCTTTATAAAATTAATTCACAAACAGAACTCCTGCGAGTCCAGCCAATCACTGGCAGCTAAAATAAAATCAATTGCTGTGTGTGTCCCTCTCTACACTCTCTCGCATCCTCCACTGCATGATACTGACTGCACTCACACCGTGCCTGCACCTTGGAAGGAAACACTTACTAGGGAGAATAGGGTGGGGGGGGTACTCTTTGCCTGGTCCAGTCAGTGTGCCCCCTCCGCAAATTATTTAATGAATGGAATGTGGGTTTTGTGTATTGTATATCTTAAATGTATGCCTACATCCAGATATACATTGAGTATACCCCCCACACACACACACGCACGCACACACAAGTGGAATCATAGCTTTCACCTGGTCAACTGGTCAGTCATGGAAATAACACTGTGTATGTGTCTGTCTGTCTGTGAGTGGATATATATTTCTGTCTGTCTGTATTACACCAATTTACCCATTGCAGCTTTATCACCAACTTATGTATACATTTCCTTGACATATATCTACAGTATGCATCAATATCCTGTCTGTGGAGGTGGGAGAGAAGAGAGAGGTGGATGTGGGAGAAAGGAGGGAGAAGGAGAGAGATGAAATCGCAGGAATTTCAGCTTCCTGCAATTACAGGAAGTGACATAATTGGGGTTCATGGGGGCAGTTTTCAAAGGTTTAAAAAGGTTGAAAAATCATTTTTTACTTCCACTGGACACAAACGTCTTGCTGTTTAAGAAACTCAGAGCCTTCAAAGAATGAAATCTGTCACATTTCTTTTAGATTGACTTGAAACTTAAAACTGTCTGTGTCTGTCTGTCTGCATGCCAGCGTCTGTCTGTTTCTCTGTAAGTGGATATGTCTGCCTGTCTGTCTCCATCCGTCCGTCCGTCTGTCTGTCTGTCTCTTTGTCTCTTTGTCTCTTTGTCTGTCTGTATGTCTGACATGAAAATGAAGCTCTTTGGCCACACCAGTGGTGGGCTTGGCATCAAAATGAGAATGCATGAGCATAAAATACCCCCATACCTACTGTAAAATGTGGTGGTGAATCCTTAATTTTATAGGGCTATTTTGCTTCATCTAGTCCTGTGGCCCTTGTCAACAGCATCATGAACTTTACTCAGTATCAGGACATTTTAGACAAAAACATGGATGCCTCTGCCAAGAGGCTGAAACTAGGCTGCAAGTGGATCTTCCAGCAAGATAATAACCCCAAGCACTAATCAAAATCAACTAAGATATGGTTAATTGGCAACATCATCAACATTTTTGAATGGCCATCTTTCTCAGTCTCCTGTGGTTTGATTTGAAGAGGGCAGTCCATAAGCGCAGACGAAGGATATCAAGGATCTGGAAAGGTTCTGTATGGGAAATGTTTTAAGATGCCTCCCAACGTGTTCGCCAACTAATACAACATTACAGAAAAAGGCTCAGTGCCGTTACCTCGCAAGGTGAGGTATTGAAATCTATTGAAAACAAGAGTTTCAATAATTTTGAATTAAAGAAAATCTAATTCTCTGAGCAATTGTATTAGTATAAAATAATATAATTTCCCAATTTCTTTGCATACAATATAGATCAGTATATACATTATTTTATACAGTAATTTTTGCAAATCTTTCTCAAAGACTTTTCGCATTGAATGCAATGTATTGAGTTATGCGTCACATTTCATGATACATATCATTTTGCAAAAGCATACCAGACTAAAGCTTATCAGTTGATACCAGGCTGGTACACCCTACCTCTTCCTGCTCCTGAAGGAATTAATTGTGGGGGTGCGATGGAAGCCAGTTAACTTGTATTGCATATGTCAGCTACATTTACATAAGTTTATACCATCCAAAGGAACCACAGCCATATTACATAAATGACTCTGAAAAATACTATATGAGTCATATTCACAGAACGGCGTTGAGATATCAAATGTATTTTCAATAATTCAACCGTTGAACCCAGAACTAAATTAGACATTGTGTAGTTTGTCATTAACAATTGTACTTCCAAATTGTCAGTATAGTTCTGTAAGATTTCAAGCTGTCAACTTTGTACTGTAAGGTGAACATTTCATCACTAAGGCAACAATCAAATCCAAAGGTAATAACATCAGGGATTCCTCACTGTTCTCCACACACTTTTATTTGAGCTTGTTTACCTCATACATAAAAAGGAAACACAGGGGATAGCTCTTTAATAGCTCTGTGATTGGCTGAGTTAATATGTTCAATTCATTTACTGTGGGTTTCTGTAACGTGAGCCTGAACAAACAACCTACAGCACAGACCATAGGCTAGGCTTTCTTCCCTCATGTGGAAAGAGATTTTCGACATCCCAAATGGCACCCTATTCGCTACAAAGTTCCCTGTAGTGCACTATTTAGGGAATAGGGTGCCATTTGGGACTCAGATATTCTAATCTGCTCCTTGACTGAACCCCATAAACATGTTAACACATCCCTTCTCTATGATCTAATCAGGAGGATTATGCTGCTATAAATAAACATGCTATAAATCTGCCCATCAGGGCAATGAGCCACTCTTGTGTAGCAGAGGCTCCTACCGAGTGGTTTGGGTGGAGATCATATTTTAGAATTTCTTCTAGTTACTGCTTCAGGATTTCTGATCCAAATGACAACTATCTTGCTCATTGCTCATAGCCTGGCCCAATTTCTTGACATAATATACAAAGTCCAGCGAATAAGAACCAAATACACCCATTTCATGATAAAATGATCAAACTTGGTACACTAATACTAGATACCGTAGGGAACATTTTAAGATGTTTGGGATGCCTGTCAATTAACCAGGGCAGCCATTTTGATAAAATGGCTGCCATTTTGATTTCCTGTTAGACGAAAATAGAGGAATATAAAAACATGAGCTGGCGCACACCCAGAAAAATGTGTTTGTCTGGAGGTGCTGACTAACGGCGAATAAACTATAAACTATCAAAATAAATATATAAACTCGCAGTAATTTATTGGGTATTTACTATTTACCAACGTTTCGGCATCACTGTGCCTTCTTCAGGGTAATGTTATGAATACTTGAACCAGGTTATGTAGACAAACAGTGCAATTAGTGCAACCAATGAGGGGTGTGTCATAATGATTAAGTTAATTAGAATGAATTAGTGATGGCATATTAAATATATCATAGGGTAAAATAATTCCAAACAATATCAAAATGACTTTGTAATGTAATCTACTCACTAAATCAACCCCACCAATAATGTAGAAAATTATTATTATCATAAAGCCATCTTAAGACCTTCATGGGGGTGATATTGAGGTCATATTTGACCATTGCCTAGTGAAAATAAGAATTTTTGGCTATAGTGCCATTGCAGACATTTTCTATTACCACCCAGATGACCATTTCCAATATGCCCCCCACTGCCCAAGATGCCCCCCCCCTCTAAAACGACATCGGAGGCAGCTTATGGTAGCGAAATGCACATTAAATTTTCTAGAACGTTTCTCAGTCAGCATACCAATTGCACAATCCCTCAAAACTTGATACATCCGTGGCATTGTGTTGTGTCACAAAACTGCACATTTTAAAGTGGCCTTTCATCGTCCCAGCACAAGGTGCACCTGTGTAATGATCATGCCGTTTAATCAGTTTCTTGATATGCCACACCCGTCAGGTGGATGGATTATCTTGACAAAAGAGAAATGCTTACTAACATGGATGTAAACAAATTTGTGCACAACATTTGAGAGAAATAAGATTTTTGTGTGTATGGGAAAAAAAAAAGTTTTTTTTTTTTTTACAGCTCATGAAACACGGGACCAACACTTTTACATGTTGCGTTTATATTTTTGTTCAGTGTAGTTTGAGAGAATGAAATGAAGCATGCTTATTCGTGGCAACATAATCCATGTAACATTTTACCTCTACTGCCGATAAGCTTGAGTGATGGTATTTGTCACGTCCCTCATATGCTCACTCGCATTTGTTTGCAATCATTCCAGAGGAGCCTTGTGTGGTCTCTGCTAAACAATCCATTAGTGGAGCCAGTGATGTGGGAGGTTCCCTCAAGCTGTAAGGAGGAGGTTTCTTAACAGCTTTGAGGAGGAAGTATAACGAAACAACTGTTTGATCTCCATATATGGCTCAAATCTATGCGTAGTAACACCATTAGCCTGAGGCCTCTCATTCTTAAAAGTTTTGATACAGATATTTTGACAAGATAGTAATTTACAGATTCTCGTTTTGAAGACGTGATTAAACCCACTCATAATTCCCATATCCCATCCTCTCATAAGCCAAATGCTAGAATAGGGGTATAATATGACAATCAGGATGTGTAGAGAAATAGAGTGAATCCAGTGTGGATCAGTGGTTCCTTCTTGGACAGCATCTTCTCTTCCAATTAGTGCTGCTGCCTCCGCCCCAGAGCAGCTATGTCAGCTCAGATCACCACAGATCCCCGTCTCTGAGTCAGCAACACGTTCAGCTAGCGTCCACGCATCCTGGCCTGCATCCTCGCATCTTGGCCTGCGTCCCAATTGGCAGCCTATTGCCTGCATACTGCGCTACTTTTGACCAGAGCCGAGTGGCCCTGGTCAAAAGTAGTGCACTATGTAGGGAATAGGGTGATTTGGGACATATCTGGAAAGTAACCCAGAGCTCTTAGCAGAGTCTATGAACCAGCAGAAAGGACAAGGTTTAATCAGTAACAGCAAAACATAGGCTGTAACAAATATCCTCGTAGTGGGATCTCCTTGATTGTATTAGCTTTCCTCTAACTTTTATTCTCTCTCCATTTGGGTTGTTTACCACGCAACAAGCCCGTTAGCGATTCTTCTACCTATTAGTCATTGGTATTAGCATCGGAAACGACCTTGGTGGTGCCCTTCAAAATGAGTTCATGGGCCAAGCCTCATCAATGACGAGATGAGTCATAAAAGGTGCTGAATTGTTTACTCATCATGATCTCATGACATACATGTACCCAGACATTAAAACAAAGCATCATTCAATAGCATGTTGCTAATATATAAAAATGTTTGTTATGCAACCTTATAAAATGGCTCCCCGTGGTGGGAGGGTATAGCGGTGAGAATGCAGCTAATGGAAAGAGGCAAACATTTTGTTCTCATGAGGACATACAGCCTTGTAGCCTAGTCCCAAATCTGTTTGTGCTCTTGCCAACTCCATGGCTGTCTATGTTAAACCAACGACAATGCGTATGGCACTTAGCCTGACAATGAGTGACAAGTTGTTGACATGAAAACACAAACAGACAAACATTCAGGCTAATCAAGACAAGGATACATCACTAATGTTCATCAAAGCTATGGCATTTAATATACACATAGGATGCGCCCTAAATTATACCCTATTCCTATTTTGTGCACTACTTTTGAACAGAGCTGGTCAAACCTGTTGCACTATGTAGGGAATAGTGTGCCATTTGGGAAGCAGCATTAGCAATAGGATGTGGAATAAATAATTACGATTAAATAGCAAATATTAGGCACTTAACATTTTGATTGACTACTGTACATCAATGACAAACATGCCCAAAAAAAACACACAATCCTGGCAGTATTTTACATGGCAAATACATGGGGTCGTCTGAAATCTCTTAGGTGATCAGGGAACAACCTTACAGTAGATATAACCTTTGGGAATCATTTTTTTACTAAACACAAAAGATTTCAATGTTGGAGCCAAGGTTTTGTTCTTATGTGACCTCAAGTCTAAACATTGTCACCTTCTCAGTGAAAACACCAAGCTAATCAGCATTCATTTCCTGTCTTTCTTTCATATCTACACCAAGCACCTGAAATCACGGTCTGGTACGCCGGGTGGATGGGTGTATAGCATCCCAGACTGGAGCATTTAAGTTATCTACCACAGAACTCATACCTCGAGTTAACATTTACATGGACAACATAGCTGTATAACTTACATCAGAGAAGGCTTTGGTTGATTGCCTTGACGAATGAAAAAAAAAAAAAACATAGCATACTGTAAAAGACAGAGGGAAATTACATTCACTTGATGCAACACTTACACCACAATCATGTGGTATAACATTCATGGTCTTTGCAGAAAATAATTCAGAGTAATAACTCAGCAAACATGACATACCAGTACTTTGCAGTAGGTCAAGATACTCTTATGTACACAATGGTCGTTCACCTCCTCTAAGCCCTTACTCTTACGGTTCTTAGACAACTGATGCAGAAAACCTGTGTTAACAAAAAAACGTCTTATTTTATAATCCTTTCGATGGCAACCCAAAGCAACATGTAAAATGTACACATGTCGTATAACTAAAACACATCCTTGCCCTGACAATCCTAGTTTCATTGGAATCATGTTTTGACAACATTGCATTGGATTTACTAGAACCACAGTCAGCTCGGCTAATATAGCATTAAAAAAAATGAAGGAACTCAAACCTACTGTTGAGAGTTAGAATAGCAGAATACACAAGGTGCAATTTCGAAAATGTGGTTGTGCATCAGCAGTTTGTCTCTTACAGTCACTCAATTATCCCACGTCAGCTAAAGTATTTTAGATTGGTAAACTAGTCGAGCCAGCGATCTAAACTTGTTGTAATCATGGTTGAATTACCGAACATGGGGGCCCCATTGATTTTGTTAGTCACTCTCACTCAGATATCCTATTAAAAACTGCAAACAATTCAGTCCACCCTATGACTAAACGTGTAGAATTGAAGGATATTACCTATGAACCTGAACAATTATCTCTGCCCCATAGCAAAAGGAGTAGAATTGCATGATTTTTTAATTTTTTAACTACAATATTATCTGAGGTGAAGAGAACATTTTACCGTTTTAAAGCTAATTTCTTGCAATTCTACACATTGCCATGATTTATGTCATGTTCATATGATATGAGTGAGAGTGACTTACAAAATCAAATGGGGGGAGGGGGGGGCTGGAGGACAGGGCCCTTTGGCACACTCCATGCCCAGTCTGTCATTTGGTGATGATTACTACAGGGTTTAGATTGCTGAGAAAGGTAGTCTACCCAGCTATCTAAAGAATTGAGCTGACATAGCTGGGCTAATTGAGTGACTGTCAGTGACTGACATGACAAGTGGCAAACTGCAATGCATGACGATATTTCTAAATTGCAACTTGTGTATTCTACTTTGTAACTCTCAACAGTAAGTTGAAACCCCGACTGAGTTCCTTCGTTTTTTTCCTTTTTGGGTTGGGGACACCTTAGTGGCAGAGGAACCGTGGGCGTATAGGCAGAGGCATCTCTGGTCGTTAACCACAGAGTGAAATCCATTTTACTACAGGGAGAGGGAGAGAGAGATAAAGATTTAAGAGCCATGCAGAGCACTTCTCCTTGGCATCCAGTAATGAAAATGTTTACTTAAACCAATTATTACAAATTGCCCAATATATTCATATTTGTTCAAAAATACCCTGTTACGCCATCTGCCATAAAAAATAAATAAATTCAAACCCTGTACCGGGGTCCAGGTTTTAGTGACAAACTCATTAGAAGATCCTAGAGTGCCATTATGCCAATTGTTCTGCCAATACCGTGGTCCAAGCTAACTTTTTAGTGCCCACAACTGTAGGCTGTGTGTGCTGTAGTGTGTATTTAGGCCAATACCAGAGTTCCAGAGCGTTTTAATGGAGACCGATCCCTCTTTTACACGCAGCTCTCACACCACAGTTGTCTCTGACTGCAGGAAGGACTGAGCACGAGAATTACGTTGGAACTGAGCCATGTTCTCTGAGCCGTTTCTGGAGGCGTAGGTGTTGTGCTGGGTGTAGTTTCTGGCCATATGGCAGTTGAGGCATATACTCCGCCATTTTCTCTTGAGTTCCCCTTGAACCTGAAGTAGCAAGGTAAATCTTTTAGCACAGAGGGAAAACTAGCCCACATCTGTCACTACTTTAAATGGTATAAATGTTCTTATAAAATGCCGTACTCATCGTTTTACTACAATGAAAACAAAGCAGACAACAATTAAAATTAACATTTGTAGTAACTGCTAACAAAATACCTTTAAACATTATATATATATATATCTCATAATTTACACTTTTACATTTATCACTGTCAAGTACATTTTTCCTCAATAAAGTTGAAACCAGCCAAGTCAGAGCTAGTAAGGGGGGAAAAAAGTCAAGTGCGAGTGTTAGTTCACAAATGTGTTTTTGTTTTGTATATTTGGGGGGGGTGTTGAGGAGGGGGTGCGAGGGGGTTTTGTGGGATTATTTCAGATATTGTTAAAAGAGGTAGGTATTCAGTTTTTGAAAGATGGGCAGGGACTCTGCTGTCCTAGCTTCAGGGGGGAAACTGGTTCTCCCATTAGGATGCCAGGTCAGGCAAAAGCTTGGACTGGGCTGAGCTGAGCGGGAGCTGCCCTCCCGTAGGGGTGGAAGGGCTAAGAGACCAGAGGTGGCAGAACGGAGTACTCAGGTTGGGATGTAGGGTTTGAGCAGAGCCTGAAGGTAGGGAGGTGCAGTTCCTCTTGCTGCTCTGTAGGAAAGTACCATGGTCTTCCAGTGGAGTGTGAGGAGGAGCGGGGTGACATGGGAGAACTGGGGAAGGTTGAAAACAGGCAGGCTGCACCATTCTGGATAAGTTTCAGGGGTTTGATGGCACAAGCGGGGAGCCCAGCCAACAGCAAGTTGCAATAGTCCAGACGGGTGATGACAAGTGCCTGGATTAGGACCTGCGCCGCTTCCTGTGTAAAGTAGGGTCGTACTCTACGGATGTTGTAGAGCATCAACCTGCAGGAGCGGGTCACTGCTTTGATGTTTGCAGAGAACCACAGGGTGTAGTCCAGGGTCACAGCAACATTCTTTGCACTATGGGGGGGCACTGGAGTTGTCAACCGCGGAGCTACTCCGTCTTGTCGAGGTTGAGGTCAATTACAATGATGTACACAGCAGCTTTTATAAAAGCCTGAACATTGCTTGTCATCTATCCTAATTTGTGCCAAGGAAGACTTTGTCAACAC
Source organism: Oncorhynchus tshawytscha (assembly GCF_018296145.1). NCBI lineage: Eukaryota > Metazoa > Chordata > Actinopteri > Salmoniformes > Salmonidae > Oncorhynchus > Oncorhynchus tshawytscha. Next base: position 53,094,462 of record NC_056438.1, on the reverse strand, counting down.
TGATTCAACACTAATCATTTACGCTGTTGTGCGTCTTCTTAACTGGGCCATCAGTGCCCAAGGCAACCTATTCATTCCAGAATAAAAATGCAATTAAGAGCAATCAAGGCGAGAGCTTACCTCACTGTTTAAGAAACAGTACAGGATGGCAACCACCAGGCCCTGTCAACAGAAAATCTTCAAAATGAGAAACAAAAATGCCCCAAAACAAACAAAAATGCCCCAAATATAGCCAAAATATATTGTGATATTGTGATAAATATCCGAAAAGGATCAGTTTTACCTGAAAGGATCCGATAGCAAGGTCAAAGAAGATTTTATAATTTTCCATAGATTCATTGAGAGACACAAAGACAACGTAATGGATGCCAAACAGGGGGATCAGCAGGAGAGTGGATTTGGCCAACCTCCTGAAACCAGACACACAATATTACAGAGACACTCTATGGAGGGGACCTAGAGACTACACTGTTATACAATCACATACACCGAGTATAGCCAACATTGGGAACACCTTCCTAATATTGAGTTGCACCACCCCTTTTGCCCTCAGAACAGCCTCAATTAGTTGTGTCATGGACTCTACAAGGCGTCAAAAGCGTTCCACAGGGATGCTGGCCAATGTCAACTCCAATGCTTCCCACAGTTGTGTCAAGTTGGCTGGATGTCCTTTGAGTGGTGGACCATTCTTGATACACACGGGAATCTGTTGAGTGAAAAACTCAGCAGCGTTGCAGTTCTTGATGCAAACCGGTGTGCCTGGCACCTACTTCCATACCCTGTTCAAAGGCACTTAAATATTTTTGTCTTACCCATTCACCCTCTGAATGGCACATATACAAAATCCTTGTCTAAATTGTCTCAAGCCTTAAAAATCCTTCTTTAACCGTCTCCTCCCCTTCATCTACACTGATTGAAGTGGATTTAACAAGTGACATCAATAAGGGATCATAGCTTTCACCTGGATTCACCTGGTCAGTCGGTCATGGAAAGTGCATGTTTTGTATACTCAGTGTATATTTGAATAATAATTGTTGTTAATACGTCCACAAAACGTTGGTGTTTACCCATTAAATGATAGGGAGCATAAGGCAGGGATGGGCAACTTGGGGGTGGGGGCCACAAAAAAATCTAAACTAATTATGAGGGGCCACAGTGGCTCGTGGGTCTATGTACGCACATCCATACCCACACATGCCGTCAGAGCCTTTTGAGGGCCCCATGTTGTTTGCGGTGCTGTGAGAGTAACCCATAGTGCACTACTTTTGACCAGAGCTCTATGGGCACTAAAAGTTGTGCACTATGAAGGGAATGGGGTGCCATTTCAGACACATCCTAAATCGTGAAGGGGCCCTGACTGCTAAGTGCCAACCAAGGTGGACTTTCCTGTAGCAGTAGACAGCAGCTCATCCAGTCTTTGCGTCGCCAGCCGCTTCTCAGCCCTTAAATCCGCTCAGACAAGATGGGAATATTTCTCCCTGAAGGCAAATACGTGCTGTGCTGACCACCTCTACAGCTTAGCCGAATCTAGTGTCACTCTACAGCGTACAATTTGCACAATAGAACAATAGGCTACATATCTATGTATTTTGCTTGAGAAGTCAACTAAAATACCATATGTCAGAGTGACATACAAAGGCATGCTGAAACATTTGAGCACTTCATTTCTCCGTTCAGGAATGTTGACACTGAGTATTCATGGTCTGTTGCCTGAGTGCAGTAACACATAGGTCTCCCTGTTTTGTGACTGACTGAGCACAACAACACATACCTGTATTGTGACTGGTCGTTGCCACCCACATCAGGACACCTCAGCTTCTGAACCAGAATCCTTATAATACTGATGAACAGGAGGAAGTTCACCTGGAAACCCAGTCAACATATATTGACATACAGTCTGTTTTATTTATTTAGTGAAATTTGGTTACTGCAGTTCTTTTTAAGGGCAGTTAACTCAGCTATAACCAGCGTTGGTATACATTGAGGGATGTGTTATGGAATCAGATAAGACGACAGTACTTAGTTCCACATAAATCGTCCCATATAAAATCACCTGTTGTAAAATACAATGACAGTTTGATAAAGCTAGTTCAACCTTGAATTACATCCAAGCCAGCATCAATTCACACGCATGCAGAGTCTCTCGGTTTAACATGCTCTTGCCGTTACAGTCCTATCAGCTCCCCAGTACGCGCTGGCAACCTAACATGACAGATCGGAATATTCTCTGTGTGGCATTTACTTATCTCCTGGACACATTCTGTTTAGTTAATGCTTGGGATGTAGCAGGGGTTTGATCCTGCATGTGGTAAAGGATATTAAAACAGCAGCAACCGAGAAGGATAAATGATATATACCCACCATGATGGAGAAGCCTATGGGTACATTGATCACCCACTTGGGGATTGGGTTATCATTCTGTTCCCAGCATCTGAAGGAATAGGAAATGATACCCATACGAAGATGTTAGTCAACACGTGCCATGCATCCCTGGCCATACTAACCTAAGCACAGCACTCCCAGGTTCCTGCATTTCTAAGGAGTTCTTCCTAGCCACCGTGCTTCTACATCTGCATTGCTTGCCGTTTGGGGTTTTAGGCTGGGTTTCTGTATAGCACTTTGTGACATCGGCTATATATATATATATTTTAAATGATATATTTTTTATAATAACATGTAAATGATCGATGAGCTGCGGGGGCACTTTTTCATATCAGGGGAAAAGGGCAGGTGTTTGGTTGAACCCAATCTGTGCCTGTTGCCAGACTTAATGTAGATGTGCTGTTATATATATATATATATATAAAATATTCCCTATTTTACCCCACATTTGATCATAATATACAATTGGTAGTTACGACCTTATCCAAATGCTGCAACTCCCAACGGGTTAGAAAGAGATGAAGGTCGAGACGTGAAACATGACCCGCCAAGCTGCACTGCTTCTTAACACACTGCTCGCTTAACCCTGAAGACAGCCGCACCAATGTGTCAGAGGAAACACTGTTCGACTGACCAAAGTCAGCTTGCAGGCGCCCGGCCCGCCAGTAACAAATTGCGCATAAAATTAGGTAATTTCATAAACTCTTGAATCTCATAAAATACACCCCCTCCCCGAAGACCACACTCATCTGACTTGCATGCAGTAGCCACCGGCGGGGAGACATTGCCCCGTTCTTTGCCCCTAACAGTGAATGAGACTCATGACAGATCCAACTTCAATAGTAGCCTCCTACTAGGAAAGAATGGGGCAATTTGACTGATTGTTAGTAAGAGGCAGATGTCAGCAGCAGAACACACTCAAATCAAGTGAATTTTTTTTCCCCCCGACAGCATTGCTAACTAGCTAGCATATTTAGCCTACATCGTCATTCGCTCTCTGGTTGTCCCTAGGCCTAGGAGTGACTGGTTTGCTTACAATGTTTGATGAGTGAGTGCGTTGTACCAGAAAATATTAGACCGATTTTCTTTTTTTGGGGTGCGGGGGGGAGGGGGCTGCCCTTATTTTGAGCACTGCCCCCGACATATCTGTGCACGGCCCTGTCTGGCAATCACACATGAAAAGAATCCACTACCCTACAAACCATGTACATTTATGCTTTCCAAGGTGACTTACCCAGTATCCTCAAAATAAACCCTTGTTATAGCCCATGCAGAAACAAACACGGTTGGGAATCCTGAAATACAGATGGAGAATTTCACTGAATACAATCTCATAGCATAAATGGATTGGATGTACTGTATGTTCCTCACTGTTTTTGATACATTGGATATATATTAATGACTAGCTTACCCCAGCCGATGAGAAGATAAACAATGAAGTGTCTATTTTCAGAGAAGATGACAATCAGGAGTGTATGGAGGTAGAGGCCCTCGACCAGCAACCAGAAGAAGTTGGCCATGATAAAGTATTGAAAAATCACCAGGCTCGCCTTGCATCCAATCTGGAACAACATTGTAGTACATCACTTGTGCTGCTATACAAAGACAAACTACAGGACACTCAACACAAATAACCAAAGTGTATCTATATGGAAACTGAATTCCCTGTCCTTATTCTGATAGAGTGGTTACCAGATCTTTGTCTAAAATATACTCACACCAACACAATCGGAGTGAACTGAAGGAGCAAGAATCAAAATGTGTCCAGCGGAAAATGAATTACGTACCTCAATTTCAAAGAAGTGAAAGAAACATGTTTCATAGCAAATCTATACAAATACAGTTGAAGTCAGAAGTTTACATACACCTTAGCCAAATACATTTAAACTCCGTTTCACAATTCCTGGCATTTAATCCTATTAACAATTCCCTGTCTTAGGATCACCACTTTATTTTAAGAATGTGAAATGTCAGAATAATAGTAGAGAGAATTATTTATTTCAGCTTTGATTTCTTTCATCACATTCCCAGTGGGTCAGAAGTTTACATACACTCAATTAGTATTTGGTAGCATTGCCATTAAATTGTTTAACTCGTGTCAAACGTTTTGGGTAGCCTTCCACAAGCTTCCCACAATAAGTTGGGCGAATTTTGGCCCATTCCTCCTGACAGAGCTGGTGTAACTGAATCAGGTTTGTAGGCCTCCTTGTTCGCACACACTTTTTCAGTTCTGCCCACAACTTTTCTATAGGACTGAGGTCAGGGCTTTGTGATGGCCACTCCAATACCTTGACTTTGCATACTATTGTTTGTACAAATGAATGTGGTACCTTCAGGCATTTGGAAATTGCTCCCAAGGATGAACCAGACTTGTGGAGGTCTACAATTTTTTTTCTGAAGTCTTGGCTGATTACTTTTGATTTTCCTATGATGTCAAGCAAAGAGGCACTGAGTTTGAAGGTAGGCCTTGAAATATATCCACAGGTACAACTCCAATTGACTCAAATTATGTAAATTAGCCTATCAGAAGCATCTAAAGCCATAATTTATGTACAGGATTACTTTCCGCCTGGATTACTTTCCGCCTGGAATTGTGATACTGTGAATTATAAGTGAAATAATCTGTCTGTAAACAATTGTTGGAAAAAGTACTTGTGTCATGCACAAAGTAGACGTCCTAACCGACTTGCCAAAACAATAGTTTGTTAACAAGAAATTTGTGGAGTGGTTGAAAAATGAGTTTTAATGACTCCAACCAACTTCCAACTTCAACTCTACATCTATACCAATACATATTAGTTGGAATTGTCAAATGATCTATAAGAACCAGAGGTATACAGGCTGATGAACAACCTGACTCACCAGTGAAGGCTGCTCAGAGCACTGATTGCGAGAGAAGAGGATGTCGTCCTTCACAAGGACTGCCACCGCTCTCAGGATGAAGGAAAAGAACAGGTTGAGGTGAATGTAGTTCCGCGTGCAGTGGAGCTTTCTATAGAGGGAGTGGAAGAAATGATTTATCAGAGGATCTCTGCTGTGTGACAATACCCTGCTGCTTCTCTCGACAGTGAGTGACTAAGACTGTTTCCCAAATAGCACCTTATTTCCTACAGTATATGATGCACTACATTTGACCACTATATAGGAAATAGGGTGTCTTTTGGGACTCATCCTAACTCTCACCTGAATAGACAGAGAATGGCGCTCCCGGTTGTGAGGGCGATCAAAGACAAACTGTGGCCCAGCGTATACAGAGTCTTCACCACCGTAAAGAAGACAAGCTATAGGCGAGAGAACATGCAGTAGTCATTGGCAGTATCAAAGCTGTATATATAATGTATCTCAGATGGGCATTCACTTCAGCACCATAGAAGACGAGTCAGGAGAAAGAACATACAGGGCACAGGCCCAGCACATCGGTCACTTTCAGAATGGTCTTTGATCCGAACACCAAATGACATATGTAAAATCATATAATTATCAGCAATATCAACATGTTGATACTGAAAGACTGTAGGATCTTTAGAAACATCATTTTCAGAGTCACAAAAGTGTACTTCAGACGGTGTTTAAAAACATTGGGGAGAAAAACATGTACCGAGCATTACTGTCAGAAAGAGCCTTCCCCTGAAAGGAGCCATTGTAAGTATTGTAAGTAGTTTTCTGCCAATCATTCAACCCACTCAAAGAGTGATTCACAGATTCAAAGAGATTCAAATCTGTCAATAAAATGACCTGCTCAAATTTGCCCTCTTATCTTGTTTCCCCAGGAAATTAGTCAATGGTTTGATTCCCCCCCCCTTTTACTACAGCCGAGTGAAAAACAAAGAGACTTCCTCTAAAACAAATGTCAGACAAGGACCGTACCAACGCACCAATGCTCGCAGTCATTCCTTTGAGGCAGTGCCAAATTGACATTCTCTTAGTAAAACAGTCACTCTTTCTAAAAGCATTGAGTGAGCTCCTATCCTGTAGCAGTGACATCTCTTCTCCACCTGCACTTCACACTTTCCATTGCTCATTGTTCTACAAAACGTGGACGCACGCACACACTTCCTACAGAACGAATGTATCCCTGTAGACAGTTGTAAACAGTGAAAGGACAGATAGTCAATTTGAAGAAAAGGTCCATTTGTTTTGATGCTGCATCTCCTCCAAAAGACTTAAGACAACTTTGTGTACATTTAGTTGATAAAAACACCCCAATTGATTACATGAAATACACCTTCACAACCAAGTACGTGTCAAAACTGCAAGGTGTCTTCAGTACACTTTCCAAGCGTATTCAGATGGAACTGTTGAAAGTTATCTATGGGAAATGCCTAACACCTATCAACCAATAAGCATCCAGGATCCAAACTACCCATTTTATTCTACATAATGATGCCTCAAATAGATAATTAGCCACATCACCAAAAATAGCCTTTGATCCTACAAATATTGTTATTTAAAATAGCTTTAAGGTATGAGAGGAACAAGTGAGAGTCCTAAATGTTTCCCCTTTGCCACTTCTGACTGCCACATGGACTGAATTGGCTCTCCAGGGCGTCACGTTGTTCTTAGGAAATTGCCTTTAGAGGACACACAGCATGCCACTGATGTACTTTATATGATAGACAACCTAATATACTGTCACACTTACATAATTGCTTCAGTGAGAATGTCAATGAATCTATTCATGTATTATCGCGGAGATAACACACTTAATATATATTAAAAGGTTACATTAGGTTTGAACATCACACATCAATGAACATCATAACTCACCTTCAAATACAACTAGAAGAAAAGGTTATATACACCCAAAGTTGATGTTAAATAGCCTGGTGCCAGATCTGTCTGTGCTCTTGCCAACTCCATTGTTGTCATTGTCAAGCCAAACATAACAATGAGTGACAAGGAGTTGGCATGAAAACACAAACAGACTGGCACTCAGGCAAGAGGTTATATCCCAAAGAGCTTGCACTATATTAGTAATGTCAGGGGGCATCATTTGGTACTTCTTGCCCCTCCATCACCTTCAATAATTCCTTGCTTCACTACTAGTTGCAGCCCAAAATGTATTAACTACAGGTGTGAAACAAGTTATTGAGGAAACGTGTTCCATTCTCTTCATACTGAGAAGATGAACTTTCCTTTCCGAAAGACTGGACTGACCTTAACACAGATGGACCGGTGGAAAGGCTACACAGCTAAAGGAAAACCTTTCAGTACATTTAATATTCCAGATTTTTTCAGATGGAGATAAGCACAGTGCCAATGGTGGCCGTGTGATCCAGACCAGAGGTGCATCTTGGATAACCTCCAACAGAAGAGAGATTCATGCCCCAATCTGAATAAAACAAGTGAATGGGAGGGAATCGTTGACAGCAATTTTACTTCAGTCAGTATGTCAAATGTGAATTACTGGTGTTGGGAGAAGGGTTTCAAGTAAAAAAAGGAACTGTTCAGTAATGTTACCAGCAAAATATTGTAATCTGTTTACAGATACTTTTGAAAAACGGATTATTTGTTAGATTTTATTAATTTTTTTACAGAAAGGATGTTTGCGAAAAAATACACTGCTCAAAAAAATAAAGGGAACACTAAAATAACACATCCTAGATCTGAATGAATTAAATATTCTTATTAAATACTTTTTTCTTTACATAGTTGAATGTGCTGAGAACAAAAATCACACAAAAATGATCAATGGAAATCAAATGTATCAACCCATGGAGGTCTGGATTTGGAGTCACACTCAAAATTAAAGTGGAAAACCACACTACAGGCTGATCCAACTTTGATGTAATGTCCTTAAAACAAGTAAAAATGAGGCTCAGTAGTGTGTGTGGCTTCCACGTGCCTGTATTACCTCCCTACAATGCCTGGGAATGCTCCTGATGAGGTGGCGGATGGTCTCCTGAGGGATCTTCTCTCAGACCTGGACTAAAGCATCCGCCAACTCCTGGACAGTCTGTGGTGCAATGTGGCGTTGGTGGATGGAGAGAGACATGATGTCCCAGATGTGCTCAATTGGATTCAGGTCTGGGGAACAGGCGGGCCAGTCCATAGCATCAATGCCTTCCTCTTGCAGGAACTGCTGACACACTCCAGCCACATGAGGTCTAGCATTGTCTTGCATTAGGAGGAACCCAGGGCCAACCGCACCAGCATATGGTCTCACAGGGGGTCTGAGGATCTCATCTCGGTACCTAACGGCAGTCAGGCTACCTCTGGCGAGCACATGGAGGGCTGTGCGGCCCCCCAAAGAAATGCCAACCCACCGCCGAACCGGTCATGCTGGAGGATGTTGCAGGCAGCAGAACATTCTCCACGGCGTCTCCAGACTGTCACATGTGCTCAGTGTGAACCTGCTTTCATCTGTGAAGAGCACAGGGCGCCAGTGGCGAATTTGCCAATCTTGGTGTTCTCTGGCAAATGCCAAACATCCTGCACGGTGTTGGGCTGTAAGCACACCCCCCACCTGTGGTCGTCTGGCCTTCATACCACCCTCATGGAGTCTGTTTCTGACCATTTGAGCAGACAAATGCACATTTGTGGCCTGCTGGAGGTAATTTTGCAGGGCTCTGGCAGTGCTCCTCCTGCTCCTCCTTGCACAAAGGCGGAGGTAGCGGTCCTGCTGCTGGGTTGTTGCCCTCCTACGGCCTCCTCCACGTCTCCTGATGTACTGGCCTGTATCCTGGTAGTGCCTCCATACTCTGGACATTACGCTGACAGACACAGCAAACCTTCTTGCCACAGCTCACATTGATGTGCCATCCTGGATGAGCTGCACTACCTGAGCTATTGTCTATTCCATTTGCACAACAGCATGTGAAATGTATTGTCAATCAGTGTTGCTTCCTAAGTGGACAGTTTGATTTCACAGAAGTGTGATTGACTTGGAGTTACATTGTGTTGTTTAAGTGTTCCCTTTATTTTTTTGAGCAGTCTACATTACGACACCTTCCTGTTTTCTCAATGACATTCAATTTAGCATGGGAAAAAAGCGCAAGTTTAAGTTTGTTCCACCTGAGGGAGTCTGACCACAAGTCAGAGACCACTATGATGACACACAAAATGTGTTTGATGGATCCTTTTTGTCTTCTTCGAATGCCTCTTAAGGGGAAAGTAATCCAGAAGTAAATCCGATTAGGTTACTGATGACAATTTTGACACATAACTAGCAACTGCATTTACATTTACAAAGTAACCTACCCAACCCTGGTTGGGAGTATTATTTTAATTATCTCAGTTTGATTTTCCTTTTTCAGGTCTCATCTCTGATCAAATGCTGGGCAGTGGAATAGCTTTATGAATCAGTCTTCTTCATGTTTTCTTCTCCTAGTATATTGTTGCTACTTGCTTGGCCTCTTACTAACATCTGCTGTAGTGGGCCAACCAGGAGGACAGTAACTCGGAGTCTGCATCCAAAATGTCACCCAATTCACCACCAGGGTTTGGTAGGTTACCTGTCCAAAATTGTAATCAGTAACATAACTTTTGAATCCAAACTCAGTAATGTAAACAGATTACATTCAGTTACTTCTGGATTACTTTCCCCTTCAGAGGCATCAGAAGAAAACCTAAAGGATCCATCAAACGCATTTGGTGTGTCATCATAGTGGACTCTGACTTGTGGTCAGACTCCCTCAGGTGAAACAAACTTAAACGTGCATATTTTTGTAATGCTGAATTGAACGTCACTGAGAAAACAGAAAGGTGTTTTGAATTTTAAAAAAGACAATATTTTTGCTGGTAACATTACGGAATACAGTTACAGTTTTGTAATCAGATTACATGTAACTGATTACTTTTATTCACAGTTCCTCCCCAACCATGTTCTACCTCAGGGCTCTGGTCAAAAGCAGTGCACTATAGGGAATAGGGTGCCATTTGGGACACAGCCTGGTACAATGTTTAGATTGAGGAGACAGCTGGGTGCCACAGTGAACAGGATGTTTTATATAGCCTTTAAGGCGCCTGTGTTTCATCTGTATTTCAAGTCATCAGGTGGAAGTGAGCACACAAACACACATTGCAGTACCCCTTCCCTTATCAAAACAGACCCAGGACAGAATTTCAATGCATTTAGCAAAGGGTTCTTAGCAAAGGGCTCTACTGCTAATTTTCATTATCAGCATGAGGGCCTTGACACTCAGAAATCAGACCAAACTAAATCTAATTTTATATAATATAAAACCATGGAAAAATCTATCACACAAGAACATTGCCTTGTTTCTCTCTCTCGCTCTCTGAGGTCCAACGTATCAACGCCTTCATTGCAATATCTAATGTATGATAGAATACTGTATTGTATTTCCAAATAAAGCTACTTTCAAGTCACATCGTGTCATTTCTTGGTCAAACTAAGAACAATGATACAACACCAGAGAGACAAGAGGTAGAGATCTAGAACCTAAAGATCATCACCCTGCTTACCTTATCATGCTTTTCTTCTGCCCCACACACACTGCTGATGTTGGGGAAAACATCAGACCATCCGTCCGCTGTACAGTTCTTGTTTATGTTTCCTGTGGATAGGAGAAAAACATTGTTTTTGCCAGCTAAATGTTTCTATTGCCTCTTCTCTAAAACCTTTAGAAATGCTTATCCAGACCCAATATTCCTTTCATAAATCATAGTCCAAGAACCATGCAGCATGTTTATTTGTTTGGAGATGCAGGGGTTTGATTTCTCTGGTGAGTTTGATGAAAGATTTCTCTTCAGCCAAGACTATCCTCTATTGTTGTCACAGATAGTAAGCCCAATCAAGCTGACTGAAATATTGGCTTCACACAACCCCAAAGTGAAAGGCTGTGATCCCATTTTGAGCATGACAGATGATGGCTTCCATTAAAGTTTCATTCATCAGGCTCTTGTTTACAGTGTTCTCATATATTTTAAAGGCTGTTTGTATATCAATATCAAATTAATATATCAAAATCATTTCTGGGTAACAAGGAAGTACCTTACTGTAATAGTTTTCCATTCAAATGGACAAAAATAGCGTTTTATCAAAAAACTATTTCTCAAGCAAGAATTTAGCTAGGACTGTCTGGGAGTGTGTAGGGGAAAACTGAAAACTAGCCTTATTGCCAGAGAACTCTTTGGAAACTTCTTTGTTATTGGTCTATTAACCAGTTTACCACCTGTAATGGTCACCCGGCAAGCCAAAACTCCCATCTATGCAAACCTGCTGATTAGAAAGTCCTGTGTAGATTGTATTTTCAACCAGGAAATAACACTGATCCAATTTTTTCACACTGTTACTGTTAGTTTCATCAGCTGAAAAACTGAATTTTTACTGTACTGGGCCTTTAAAAGATATTCATACAGACTTTTCAAGGGCAAATAGATGTAATTTTGAGAGATACGTTTTTGTCAAAAAACCACTCACTCTGGGAAGAACAATCAATTGTTCAATGCTTGATTCAAAGGAGCCTTCAACTTAGTTGGTTGAATATTGAATGTGTTTCTTCTCTTGGGTTTGGCATTCCACAGAGGTCTAGATGAGAGAATGTGTCTGGAGATATAAACGTCTGGAGTGTGCTCTGCTCTGTGGCAGGGACAGACAGGGGCAGGGGGAGAATGTAAGCGGAACAGAGGATGTGAGAGCCTGTGTTTATTCTCTCTGTGTTATTCTCGAGGAGACAACGATGACTGTCCCAAATGGCACCCTATTCCTCACAGTGACTACTCCAGAGTCTTATCGGCCCTGGTCAAAAGTAGTGCACTCTATAGAGAATATGGTGCCATTTGGAACGCAGCCGATGGCAGTGCCTGAACCCAGTGTGCAACGTCCTGTAATGTACTTTGCCACATACTATGTATAACCACAGGCCTCTTTCTTTCTTTCTCCACTTCTGTGATCGGAATGAGCATGTTTCACTCCATTAGTCTACTCTACACAGACCCTGCCACAGCAGCCTGCCTAGCCGTAGGTTTGACGAGTGCTATAGGGTTTCCCAGAGGTTTCTGTTACAAAGAAGTCTTCCAAGCCAATTTACATGCCCAACTCGTCCTTTCCAAATCAATTTCACACAGCTAGTTTTAACCCAGAGATACACTATACAGACAAAAGTATGTGGACACCCCTTCAAATGAGTGGATTCAGCCACATTGGTTGTTGACAGGTGTGTGAAGTCGAGCACAAAGCCATGCAATGTCCATAGACAAACATTGTCAGTAGAATGGCCTGTACTGAAGAGCACAGTGACTTTCAACGTGGCACCGTCATAGGATACCACCTTTCCAACAAGTCAGTTCGTCAAATTTCTGCCCTGCTATAGCTGCCAACTCAGCCGTGAGGTGGTAGCTCACAGAAAGGGACCGTCAGTTGCTGAAATGCATACGGCAAAAAAAATGTGTCGATCCTCGGATGTAACACTTAACTACTGAGTTCCAAACTGCCTCTGGAAGCAACATCAGCACAATAACTGTTCGTCGGGAGCTTCATTAAATGGGTTTCCATGGCCGAGCAGCCACACACAAGCCTAAGATCACCATGCTCAATGCCAAGCAGCGGCTGGAGTGGTGTAAAGCTCGCGGCATTAGACTCTGGAGTAGTGGAAACGCAACATTTGGCAGTCCGATTAGCGAATCTGGGTTTGGCGGATGCCAGGAGAACACTACCTGCCTCAATGCATAGTGCCAACTGTAAAGTTTGGTGGAGGAGGAATAATGGTCTCGTGCTGTCTTTCATGGTTCAGGCTAGGCTCCTTGGTTCCAGTGAAGGGACATCTTAATGCTACAGCATACAACGACATTCCAGACGATTCTGTCATTCCAACTTTGTGACAACAGTTTGGGGAAGGCCCTTTCCTGTTTCAGCACGATAATGCCCCCTTGCACAAAGCAAGGTCCATACAGAAATGGTTTGTCGAGATCGGTGTGGAAGAACTTGACTGGCCTGCACAGAGCCCTGACCTCAACCCCATTGAACACCATTGGGATGAATTGGAACGCCGACTGCGAGCCAGGCCTAATCGCCCAACATCACTGCTCAACCTCACTAATGCTCTTGTGGCTGAATGGAAGCAAGTCCCTGCAGCAATGTTCCAACATCTAGTCGAAAGCCTTCCCAGAAGAGTGAAGGCTGTTATAGCAGCAAAAGGGGGACCAACTCCATATTAATGCTTATGATTTTGGAATTAGATGTTCGACAAGTAGGTGTCCACATACACTAAATGGCCAAAAGTATCTTGAATGTGGGGAGTTCATCATAGGACTGGAACCTGTCTTCAAGAGAATACGATAATCTAACAGCTTAATCCATAATTTATCATCCTCTTTGTCTGGATAATTAGTTTGTAATGAATGAAGTGTCCGTGCAGATTCATCCAGACTGATGGGAAGGAGGAGAGCTCCACAGCATCCTAGTCTGCCACACGGGCCATTGGAGATTGTGGAGTGAGCAGACGTGATTCATTTTGCCTCTAGTCCATGCAGTGCAGAACATATTCTCTGAACCTTGCTTGGTACAATTCACCATGATTCAGTGCCACACTATATGAAAAAGAACGATACAGACTTGGGGGCCATTTTTGTCCCTGCCTTTCAATGCACTCCAAAAGGTAGAACATCTACATTACACTGGTCTATACACCTCAGTAATTCTGTGAAATGAGAAACATGGGTCTGGTGTGACTCCAAAGCCCAAACATAGTGTGAGCTTTAACCCGAAAGAAAATGTACATAACATTGTAGTGTAGCTTTAGATATCACAGACCACATCAGAACATTGCTTGAGGAATATCTCAAACTACCCTTTCATCTGGGCCTGGGTTTGAGAACAGAACACTCCAGAAATGTTACTTTGCCATTGATATCAAAATGAAGAAATACAATACTTTACCATTTCTGCCAAAAAACATCTTGAGCACTCTGGGGCACTCTCTAGTGACAGTCTCTCCAACCTCTGCACGGTCCCAACATGCTATGTTATCCCAGATCGCTTTGCATCCCACTCCTGTCAAGAGATCAGACAGCAGCGTCTTAGAAAAATACAACAATTTAAGTAAATAAAACATGTTTATCTAAACTCTGCCTTCTGCAACTGTTGAAATTGTGATTCAAGACCATACCCTCTACAGCAGGGCTCTCTAACCCTGTTCTTGAAGAGCTACCCTCCTGTAGGTTTTCCAAACCCAAGTTGTAACTAACCTGATTCAGCTCATCAACCAGCTAATTATTAGAATCAGGTGTGCTCGATTAGGGTTGGAGAGAAAATTTACAGGATGGTAGCTCTCCGGGAACAGGGTTGGAGAGCCATGCTACAGTGCCTTCAGAAAGTATTCAGACCCCTTGACTTTTTCCACATTTTGTTACGCTACAGCCTTATTCTCAAATTGATTAAGTGAATTAAAAAATCCTCAGCGATCTACACACATAACTCCACTAATGACAACGCAAAAATAGGTTTTTAGAAAACCTTATTTACTTAAGTATTCAGAGAATTTGATATGTGACTCAAAATTGAGCTCAGGTCCATCCTGTTTCCATTGATCATCCTTGAGATGACTTGATTGGAGTCCACCTGTGGTAAATTCAATTGATTGGACATGATTGGGAAAGGCACACACCTGTCTACTGTATATAAGGTCCCACAGTTGACAGTACATGTCAGAGCAAAAACCAAGCCATGAAGTCGAGACAGGATCAGCGGCAGGGACTGGGAGACTAGTCAGGATCGAGGCAAAGATGAACGCAAAACAAAGTACTGAGAGATCCTTGATGAAAACCTGCTCCAGAGCACTCAGGACTGGGGGGGAAGGTTCACCTTCCAACAGGACAATGACCCTAAGCACACAGCCAAGACAACGCAGGAGTGGCTTCAGGACAAGTCTCTGAATGGCCCAGCCAGAGCCCGGACTTGAACCAGATTGAACATCTCTGGAGAAACCTGAAAATAGCTGTGCAGGAACGCTTCCCATCCGACCTAAAAGGGCTTGAGAGGATCTGCAGAGAATAGGAGAAACTCCCCAAATACAGGTGTGCCAAGCTTGTAGTGTCATACCCAAGAAGACTTGAGGCTGTAATCGCTGCCAAAGGTGCTTCAACAAAGTATTGAGTAAAAGGTCTAAATACTTATGTAAATGTGATATTTCAGTTTGAAATGTTTTATAAATTAGCAAAAAATTCTAAAAAACTGTTTTTGCTTTGTACTGTAGTGTAGCGACAATATACAATATACACTGCACAATATACACTGCACAATATACACTACACAATACAGCAGGGTCTTTCAGAATGAAAGGTAGTCCATTAGGCTGCTGGTGTTTGGAACAATATGATAGACTCTCTGTGTGGGAGTGAAAGTGGCTAAATGTGTGACTATTTGCTTCACCAATGTCAGGAGGAGGACCACGGCTGAGAAAGCCTTTCGCTGAAACTTGATTCCTGAAATGGCTTGTTATGAAACAAAAGGGTGTGAAAGTCCCAAGGGCAGACTTAACAGTCAAACCCTGGAGCGAAAAATGGAGCGCTTAAGCTCAGTAAAATGTAGCTAGCAGAGAGAATACACCAGTAAACAACGTGGCTAGCTCTATCAAAAGAAACCTTTTAACTAACATCAGATAAAAATAATTAAATGAAAACAAAATTGTGAAACCCAGACAAAAAAAATACATATTCATGATGTGACCCACATGAGTGGCATAATGTGTGTCCTCCTGCATCTCAAATGGCACCCTATTCCCTTATAATGCACAGGGCTCTGGTCAAAAGTAGTGCATTATAGGGGATAGAGTGACATTTGGGACACACCCAATGATATTATTTTAAGTGCAGCTCCTGCTTGCTGTATGGTATCTTCATAACTGTGATTCAGTGCATGGTAATGGCAGTTTTGTAACACACTTTTAGATGATACTGTTGAGCACTTTGCCACCCACAGTGCGCACTGGCGCTAATCAACGCATAGATTTCTTTCATAAATGTTTCATAATCACATTGGGCTTTAGAACAAGAACAAATCAATTATCGATTTGCATTAAGCATGGCTTCATTCCAGTACCAGGGTAACTGACGCATGAAATCCTGGCTCCCTTTAATGTTGACCTGGATGCTCTCTATACTTTCATACTACAGTTGGCTCAGTTTGTATGAGCATGGTGCCAGCAACGTCATGGTCGTGGTTTATATTCCCCCTGTAACCACCCATATGAAAAGGCATACATCTATTAATGAAGTCAAATTGTTTTGCGTTCTCTTTTGTGTCATTTTATGTTCAGAAAAATGATTTGTTCCTGCTGTAACTGGGTACTTTCAATGCATATTGTACTTAATATTGTCTATAAGAACTGTTTTATACCTATGCTCATGTTATGGTGAAAGAAGGCAAGTTACATTGCAAAATAACGTATAATTTAAACTATACACGTTGTTTTAATTTTTGCGGCAAAGACTAAGTGTCTTGTCTTTGATAACGTGCACTAATTCCCTTGACAGTTCACAGTAACTCTACATCCAATTAGTTTAAATTATGTAGCACAGCCTGGGTTACAACTCCCAGTAAAGTGTCAACATAGTGAGTCGGCAGCATGGTGGAGCTGCCAGGCATGAAGTTTAGTTTAATAATAATAATAAGAAGAAAAATAAATCTTTAAAACTGCAAGCAGAAATGCCAGGGTTCAAGCTGTGGGCCCACTGTGCTACCATCAGGACAAACTCGACACATTGCCCTAGGATGAGCTACTTCTGTAATCCATACCATCCTTGCCAAATATCAGAACTAAAACATCAAACAGATCATGCAATATGTCTTTGATGTATTTTGGACCAATTGTAATGATGTTGACTACTTTAAATGTCTTCTTCTCCAGAACCACTGGACCGATCTGCACCAAATTTGGTACATGTATCCATGTTTCTGGCTCAAACAATATGGCCTCTATGAGCCAATGAGCTTGCATTAATGTTTTTTTTTTCTGTCCAACAGTGCCACCATGCAACCATACTATACAGGTTAGCTAGACTCATATCCCTGAGCATGTGTGCCAGATTTGAGTCAAACAGATAAAGATGTATAAATATGTGCCTGTTTTAGCATCACCGTGTGATCGATCTGAATGTGCTTGCATATGTTGAGTCTTGACAGTGTTTGGAACATGTGCACCAAGTTTGGTTACAATACAAATATCTGTGTCTGATAAAGATGCATTAATGTGCCAGACCACACCCACATTAATGTCTATTGGATAGTAGTAGTCATGTTGTTTGACCTTGGTCCATAGATGCCGTATGTTAAGGTTCATCCAGACCAACCCAGTGGTTCCAGAGGAGATTTAAGTGTTTTTAACTCACTTCTAACTGGTGGAAAATCCATCATGGCGAACCTTATGGGTCAATGAGGCAACTTTGTTCCTTGTGAGAAGAAGGACCGATTTACTCAATTTCAGGACTCTACGTCATATGGGGTGAGGGACGTGATGTTTCAAAGTTTGCAACTTCAATCGCCTGTTATAGAGCCACCTTGTGGCCAATTGGCATGGCATTGCATGAGAGGGTGTGGACTATGGGCCTTTACCATCATGTCAAGTCGCACCGTCCTCGGCTTTACCATCTCACAGTCATTTGCATGTTAAATAAACTTGCAAGAACAACCGGTATGATGATAATGAACGGCTACAAATACAATAGGGTTTCACCCAGCTTCACTCGCTTGAACCCTAAATTATAAAGAGACTGCTCATAGGCATGAGCTGTAAAACATTCACTATGTACAACATTTACTTCAAGATAGCTAAAGTGCGAGCTATTCAGATTTTAATATTAAGTGCCAATACAGCAAAGGTTTGTGGTCACAATCTGAATTGTGGCGCTTATCTGGACTAGGAAACACTGTACAACTACTGAAGGTCTTCATTGAATTTGACATTTACGTTTCAAAGGCACTCGAATAGGTGGCATTTCATATTTTCGTTTAAAAGTTTCATCAAAGTAATTTAGTTGAGTGACCTAAAAATCTATGTAGCTTGTACTCTTTCACCACTAATCAAAATATGCAGTCGGTTTCCATTCCCGAAATATTCAGAAATCTATTTTCAACCCATGGTTTATTCTGTCTGATGAGAAGAGATGAATGGGAAATCAAAATATTCTGTGATGTCACCTTTGGAGTAATTTGAAGATTCTTCGTCCCTCAGCTTCACAAGACATTCTTCCTGGTCTGTTTCAAGCTCCAGGAGGAAGTTACATGTTGGATGCCTTCCACTCACCTAAAAAGAAAAATGCAATATAAGTTTTATTCAAATGAATTGAGTCCTATTTTGAGATCATATTAAAGAGATCATTTGCGTAGTAGAAAGAAAGGTGTAGTTCATTTATGTTGTAGATTCAATACATTTTTTCACAGGACAGCATATATTTTCTTAAGCAGCAGAATGCAGGGAAACACCAGTGAACAAGACATCCACAATATCAGGGACGGGTTCAACATCAGCTGTTCTACATCACATAAATCAAATCATGTTTTAAATACATTTATTTTATGTTTTTAAATGGACACAGCCGTTCATGATAACACCACCTTACTAACTATATATGTTAGTTGAGAGAGAGAGAGAGATAGAATGAAATAATAAATAAATGAATGAGAAGTTTTACTGGAGGAGAGAGATTCCCATTAGAGGTAGAACAAAATCGATGGTGAGAAAAATTGCTAAACTTGTCACATGGAGAAGATAGATAGAATAACCAATATGTTTATGCATCATGACGTTCCACACTAAACAACCAGTGTTAGTATATGGTTTTGGGAGATAGGACGGTAGGGAATTCCTTGACAAACACCTTCAGCATTCTAAATGGGAACTGTATACATTCCCTAGATCCCCTGAAGGGTTTCAGACATATGTGATGACATACAGTATGTGTGGCTGTGTGTTGAGGTTGTGTGTGAGTGGGTGTGCATCAGTGTGTGTGTGTGTGTGTACCACGTTAGGCCCTTTCTGGAGGATTCAAGTGCAGTAAAAAGGTGATGATGGCCTGAGTGTAAAGAACAGAATAGTCCAACTGGGCATTGTGCCATTATGAGGTGTGCTGGAGGAAGAGAGTGGCCTGAAAACATGACTGAACATCAGAATGAACTGTCGTTTCTGAATTGACCCAATCCCTTCCAGGAGAAACAATTGGCATGTCACAGAAAGGGTGAGAGACACACTGTGTGCCGCAGAGAGCACACCTCAGGACACACACACACACAGCACCAAGTAGCATTGTCAGAAGCGTTAACAAGCAATCGGGGGCACCAAGCAGAAGAGACCTCACACTGGGTCAATAGGCCCTCAATTCTGCATCCAAAATGCATCCCTATTCCCTACATATTGTACTACTTTTGACCAGAGCCCTATGGACCAAAGTCAAAAGTAGTATACCACTCTCCCCTATGTATTTGGACAGAGATGCTAAAACTATTTATTTGTTTGTGACAAACAAACTTGTTGGATGCATTTGCAGTTTGTTTTGGTTGTTTCCAAATATGTTGTGCCAAATAGAAATTAATGGTTAATAACGTATTGTATCATTTTGGAGTCACTTTTATTGTAAATAAGAATAGAATATGTTTCTGAACACCTCTACATGAATGTGGATGCTATCATGATTACGGATAGTTCTGAATGAATTGTGAATAATGATGAGTGAGAAAGTCACAGAGGCATAAATATCATAACCCCTCAAAATGCTAACCTCCCTGATTATTGTAATGGTGAGAGGTTAGCATGTCTTTTGGACATGATCTTTGTGCATCTGTAACTTTCTCATTCATCATTACTCACGATTCATTCACGATTATCCATAACCTTTCACTGCAGTGGGCTAAATCAGGGTCACACAGTGTTTCTTGGTAGTCAAACAAATCTACTTTGAAACAAAGTATACACCTCACACACATGGTTATGGGCTTAAAAAGGAGAAGACATCTGTACCATGTCAGAGAGAGTTGAAACATATTCCATTTTGAATTTGCATCCTAATAATACAGTATATAGCCAGAAGAGGACTGGCCACCCCACATAGCCTGGTTCCTCTCTAGGTTTCTTCCTAGGTTTTGGCCTTTCTAGGGAGTTTTTCCTAGACACCGTGCTTCTACACCTGCATTGCTTGCTGTTTGGTGTTTTAGGCTGGGTTTCTCTACAGCACTTTGAGATATCAGCTGATGTACGAAGGGCTATATAAATAAATTTGATTTGATTTGATGACTAATATGACTTCCAGACTCTTCTAAGGCAAACACACAGAACTACACTACACTCACAGTCGAAGATGCATTCAAAAGAAACTACATCGCACTTGAAGCAGAATGTTTCCCCTGGCTGACTAGGAAGGGTATTGAGGGCATTGCTACCTTTCGTGTGCAGTGAGAGAGGAGATATTGACTCTCACACCCGGGACTCTCACAGTTTCGCCCCAAAATGGCAGTGACTGTCAGGTCAGTGGTGGGAGCATCTATCTCTGAGAGTGAGTCAATGACCCACTCCCAGTCAGCTAAAGGGCCATTTAAATTAAGCTGCACACAACACACCACTAATTACTGGGTTTACTAACCGTCGCCTAGGCCGTTACAACTAGGCTCCGTCCCTAATGGCATTCTATTTCCTTTAAAGGGCACTATTTAGTGCACTATTTAGGGAATAGGGTGCCATTTGGGACATAACATATCTGTAGCCACACGCAGCAGCAATCCCATCCACTGTATGTTTTGCTAAAGCGAATGTATTTTAACGCTTCTTTGCTCCACCAAATTGTGGTACCACACACATTCAATTGGAAGGCCATTGGCGGTAGAAGATATTGCTCTGATTAATTCTTAGTATTCTGTCAGAGAGGGAGAGAGAGAGAGGAAGTGGAGAGTATGTAAGACATCTTAGTAAGTGCCAACTCAACGCAGACCTTCAGGCTAAAATGTGAGAGCCTAACATTTTGATATGAAATGTATTGCGCTGCCATTACTATACCCCACAGCTGATTTGTAACTAACAAAGCTAAAAACACTGAAGCACTGAGGACAGACAGTAAGCCTTTGCACTTCTTATGCATAAACAAACTTCACAGCTTTTTATTTAATCATCCTCTATCCCAAAATATGTTTTGATTCCTACAATAATATCAAATAAATCCATAATGTTCATCACCTTCCCCTAACAGATGAATCTGTGTCCAGTGATGCTCTGTAAACGGTTTATCGGTCTATAGCCAGATGGACTTGTGAACCCAAGACTGGTACATAGCAGCTTTACACTAATCATACTGATTTGGCACATACTGTATTAAATCTGTGACATAATAGTAATTAATTCGATGAAAGACAGTGACTAGAACTTGCTATTTCACAATTCACATTGACCTGAGACTGCATGGGACATGCTTTTGTAAAGCACAAGGAGGTGAGATTAGAACGCACTGACTATTGAATGAGACTGACTGTGTGTTTGACAGATCCAACATGCTTTATACTTGAGAGTCAAGGGCGTGTCATTGAAATCAGCAACCATTTCAATTAGCTGTCATGTCGTGTACAGGACACTTGCACATCTAGACAGCTGTTGATCATGATCTGCTGATTGGGATCTTTGGAAGTACAGGATAATCATGAGAGTCTGCTAATTACCTGCACAGAGTACATTTCAGAAATGAAAAGAGAAGGCCAATTACTAGGTCTGATTTTGAAATTATCTTTGGAGCTGCTTACAGACACCGCATACAAATGATGCTCAGATAGGTATTTCTGTACGGTACAATATGACCTCCATATCATCGATTACAAAGTAAGCACTGTGTGTTGTATTAAACATTAACCCATAGATAGTCCGCCTCAACATACAGTGATGAAGATTTCCATGAAGTTACGCCACTGTAGAGAGATGGGGTGTACATGCAAAATACATCAACATTCTCAGTAGCTACTGTACTTGTTGAATTTCTATACAAATCCATATTAATATGTGATAAATGAATGATTATTTGCTGATTTGTCTAAATACAATATCCAGAGAAAGCTCTGCTTTCCTCGAGTTGGTTGGAGGAGAACTATCATGACATAAAATACAGAAAATATTCAACTTATTTTGAGAGAGGGGGTTCATTCGTCCTGGCAATAGTCCTGCCCTCTAGCACTATGTGAAGATGGGTCAAAACTGGAGAGTCTATTTGTATCAAGAACATTGGCACTCTACCAAACCAAAAGGTGCAGCGGTACATGAGGTCTCGCTACAGCATGTTCTGAACAGATAGGAGCACCTGTGTGCTACAGACACTGAACATGCCCGAGGTGCATTACAGCATATTAGGTACCAGTGTGATAGCCTGGTCTCAGACCTGTTTGTGCTTTTGCCAACAGCATTGCTCCTTGTCAAGCCAAACAGCATGACAATGGATGACACAGTTGCTAGCATGATAGCACACACAGACTGGCACTCAGGCTACCAGTGTGCTATAGAGAACAAACCTGTTGCGATCTGCTTGCCTAATCAGATGGTGAAGTCTGGCGTGTTTCAGGTGACCCATAAAGTGTGACTTGAAGCAAAGTAAAAAAGTACTAGAATGGGGTTTGAAAAGTCTAAAACTGTTAGACCATGTTAGACCATGCAGTTTACTCCAGTTTTCAGAGTTGAACATCTTTGTGTGAGAGGGGTTCTACCATAGAATCTCTATGGCTTCTACTTTCCAACTTTTTGTGTAATGTTGTGATGTTAACAACAAGAGTATTTCTAGGTAAATCATTCTCACGAGTCACATCATTACATCAGAATACACTGCGTCGAACAAACACTGAACAGCTGCTATCTCTTGTTCTGATGGGTATAAGCTCATTACATGCACTATGGGACCAGACTCCCATTCACACCTGTGTCCCGATCACTCTGCCACACATTGGGGGCACAGCCAACATAGGCACAGCATTGCATGGGTAAATTCCATAGAGGTAGATAGGGGACTCTCGTGCCCAAAAGACAGTTTTAGCATGGGCAGCGCCATGGAGGACTTTCACCATTTTCAAGTAGTCAACAGGGAGGGAATTCCTATGGGTTAAGGAAGGACCACATAATTCCATCCAGGTCATCAGGAAGGATCAGCCAATGAATGATACTTTTGTGCCAACATTCCAAACCTGTGGTGGCAGTAAATCAGCAACCTTGGCTTTGTCCTTTATCCTCGTCTTTTCAGTTCGCTGCAGCTCGCGAGTGGAACGAGCTGCAACAAACACTCAAACTGGACAGTTTTAGCTCAATCTCTTCATTCAAAGACTCAATCATGGACACTCTTAATGACAGTTGTGGCTGCTTTGTGTGATGTATTGTTGTCTCTACCTTCTTTCCCTTTGTGCTGTTGTCTGTTCCCAATAACGTTTGTACCATGTTTTATGCTGCTACCATTTTGTGTTGCTACTATGTTGTTGTCATGTTGTGTTGCTAACATGCTGTGTTGTCATGTGTTGCTGCCTTGTTATGTTGTTGTCTTAGGTCTCTCTTTATGTAGTGTTGTGTTGTCTCTCTTGTCGGGGTGTGTGTTTTGTCCTATATTACTTTTTTTTCCCCAGCCCTGTCCCAAAAGTAGGCCTTTTGCCTTTTGGTAGGCCGTCATTATAAATAAGAATTTGTTCTTAACTGACTTGCCTAGTTAAATAAAGGTTAAATAATATAAATCATATAAATAAATTATACCTGTTCAAACAACACACTCCAGGTGGCGGTATGCACCTTTTCAGGTTTTTTTTACCAACTCATAGACGGGCTGGTTGTTTAGCAACAAAACCGATGTGTCTTCAACTATGGGGCAAAACAGAAGGGGTTGGCTTAGATTGTTGACAACATGTAAACTATATTTCGTATCCAAAGTTTATTGAAAACACAAATACATTTTCACAATGAACACTTGTCTCTCAAGTACATCATTACAATTGTTGGTGAGCTAGGTATCGAATTTTGCCAATATTGGCATAGACATGACATCAGTCACCCCAAAACAAGACATTGTATCAAGAACAAGATAAAACTAGCTGAAACGAGCCACCTACAATTCCACACATGGCAGCTTCTTGTCATTGTTGCTAGCTATCTGGCCATCCAAAATCACAACAACACACATACTTCTGCTCATTGAAGCATGCACATAGTTTTGTGTGACATTGTCAGCTTACCCATCAATAGAAGTATAAAAAAATGTACTTCTTAAAAATGGAGATTGCCTCAATGGCGCTGCCCATGCTCTCACAGACACCACAATGCGACAGATACAATATTATGTCCTCTAACTATATCTATGGTCAATTCAGAGCAGTCCTTGAGGGGTAGATAATGAGGATGCTAGTTAGCTGAAAGATGAAATGACCTAGTCTAGAATTTGACCTGTAATGTGGATGAAAAGGGAAGAGGGCACTCCAATGTTGGCATTATGGCAAAATCTTGATGTTTTGAAGACCACAACCCTATTCATTACTGCTATGTGTTTATATCATATCTCTTTGGACTGTGAAAAATGCTGCTTAAATCAAGAGCTGAACTACTGTAGACTGCACAGAGCAATATGTTGTAATAAATTACAACACAGTAGTGTACACTGTACAGTTTCCTATACCCTATATCGACAAAAGCCTATTAGCAAATGCACCAATCATAAAGCCACACATTTGAGGTACATTTCTGTTATGTCTTTATATTTATTATGTCATATTTCAAGCATTAGAAAGCCCTTCTCTGCAATCCTTGTGCGCATTTTGATCATCACGCATAAAACGAAATATAAAATAAAAGTATTGTTGTGTCACACTTACCACAGACAGACACGTTGATAATGACAGAATAAAAGCAATCAAATATGTCATCTTAAACTCGTTGGTCACCTGCCTGTTCTTCTAAAAGAGAAAAATCTGTTTAAAACTGATGCCGGACTTCATTGATGAGAGGTCGTAATCCCATGTAAGTGACTAAATAAGAGTGTTTTATTGAGAAGAAAAATCTAAAATCTCAAGATTTAAAAGTAAAACCAACCAGCTATGAAAATGGCTTAAATATTTTGACTTGTCAAATCCAAATACTTGACTCAGAGAGACAGAGGGAAAAACGCGCACTGCTTGTTTGTCCGCGCACACTTCTTTGGCACCTCTTCGGGTTGTTGGGAAGTCAGAGGTCTGCAGCAGACGTGTCAACTATTGCATTGAACGCTTATTTAGTAAGTCCCGAATCACCGAACTGAGCTTGGAATTTTGAAATTCCATTTCCCTGAAGCCATCACACCGGAGAACCATCTGCACGCACCGGACAATAGTACAGCAGCACGCGCGTCCGTGGAGGGACGCTCCTTTCTCCTTGTGAACTTCGAAATGACTGAAGTCAGCTCTGCGCTGTTGTTACGCAAGGCAAAACGCGTGCACATCAGTACAAAAAAGATATTGACCTCAGCTTCTAATCAGCTGATCGTTCAGGCCACTAACCACGCTCCCTTAATTTCTTGGATTTCTAATGTGGATTTTGGATACAACATGCCTAGCCTACAACACATAAATAACAGCATACTTATCGTGAATTATTTGTGTAAATTCACTTCCATGAAAGTAAGTTTCACTCATTTGATAAGTGATGTAATAGGCCATCATCCAGGATAATACATTTAAAAAAATTCATGGAAATTTTCCCTTCTCTTGAACATGATTTACTGTTCAAAGCTGAGCTTTGTGTGATAGTGAAGGGAAACTAAAGTGACAGCACGCAAAGCCTAGAGCAAAGTCGACAGAATGATGACGAAACAATTCCTAAAGATGTATGTGATGCACAATGTTGCAACAAGTACCTGAGATCCTCCAACAGCAATGTTTTCATTTTCAAGCCAAACTCACAATCCACATCTCAAATGAATGGACTAAAAGGTGTGTTTCAAGTACGTAAAAGATAAGGGGAAAAATGTAAGGCAATTTCAGATGCAATACATTTGACCTCTAAATAGCAGCAGCACTGCTTTTCTCAACCAGACAATCTCCTGTAGTTGTCCGCTCCACTCACTCCACCCTTCATCCACTGCAGCCAACTAATCATGCATTTATTCCAAGATTCCTCTTTTTTTGTTGAGCACTGACAACACTTTGCACTGGCCCTTGTGTACTCCATAAGCATGGGATTCAATTAAGAATATCGTTGTTTTTTTTCCTTTTTATGGTTTGAGTGCCAGTACCTGCTTAACCTAGTTATGTATTTATCTAACATCCCAGCCACCAGCCACCATTCACCAAATACCCTTTCACCTCCATGGTTCACTCTACACACCTTACGCAGGTCTATCCATAGTGGGGGTCTCCATTAGTCCCCTGGTCACTGATGAACGTGATAAGCAGAATAATATTTCCAAGGGGAATGGTAGGAGACAGTAGAGCCTTTGGTTTTCCATGAGGAAGAAAGGGGATGTCGGAGGCATCAGTGTAACATGGTTTGTGGAGCTGAAGCAAGGCCAATATAAGCAAGGCAGCCAGCACTGCAGAGGTCAGTGTAGCATACCTCACACTGCATCCATCATTACACTTTTCTGAAGGACAGGCTGTCTATCAGCAATGTTACATTAGCATATAGGTGTTTCATTTACCTTGAGAGTATTGACCAGAATTATATTTTCCCAGTGGTGGAAAAAGTACCCAATTGTCATACTTGAGTAAAAGTCTAGATACCTTAATAGAAAGTTACTCAAGTAAAAAACACCCAGTAAAATACTACTTGAGCAAAAGTATAAAAAATGTCAATGTATATATACTTTGTATCAAAGTATAAATCATTTCAAATTCCTTATATTAAAAAGCACCACTTTTTAAAATGTTTATTATGGATAGCCAGGGAAACACTCCAACATAATTTAAAAACAAAGCATGTGAGTTTAGTGAGTCCGCCAGATCAGCCACAGTAGGGATGACCATGGACGTTCTCTTGATGAATTGTACAATTTTCCTGTCCTGATAAGCATTCAAAATGTAACAAGTACTTTTGGTTGTCAGGAAAAAAAGTATGGAGTAAAAAGCACATTATTTTCAATAGGAATGTAGTGAAGTAAAAGTAAAAGTTGTAGAAAATATAAATAGTAAAGTACAGATACCACAAAAAAAACTACTTAAGTAGTACTTTAAAGTATTTTTACTTAAGTACTTTACACCACTGTATTTTCCCCAACATTTAACAGATAATGAGCCATTACAGCGTAGTGACAGAGTTGAGTCATATGTTCTGGGAGTGCATATTACTGTGCGAATATTTAACATATAGCCAATCAGATTACGTGGAATGAGTACTTTCAGATGTAAAAGCCATCAAGTTTCTGTTTTTAGGTGAAGTGTAATATTTACTCACAGCAGGGGATATATTTTATAGCTCAATTTCATAGCTCCAATGAAATTCATCCCCATATTTTTCGATCAATTCCACTTCCCGGCAGGCAAGTGTTCCGTTTGTGTGACCTTAACTAATCTGTAATATGATTGGTTGGACCCAGATGATGGCTGCACACATTAACTCCAACATGTGGGATTTCTTCCTGTGGTAAAGCAGTACAAGGGAGGTTATTTCATTTGAAGGCCTGTCAGCAGTTAGCACTAGACAACGGGGACATTTCAATCATTTCACAAGTTTGTCTCTTTGATGTGCAGTGTTTCGCCTTGGATTTTTTTTCAGCAGTGGTACTAGCGTAAACGCAATGACATGCTAGATATTCCCATAGACCTACAGTCATTGAGCCAACGACTAGCCATTTAAAGGCATGTGTCAGCAGAAATGTACAGTTCAAGTCGGAGGTTTACATACACCTTTGCCAAATACATTTAAACTCAGTTTTTCACAATTCCTGAAATGTAATCCCAGTAAAAATCCCCTGTCTTAGGTCAGTTAGGATGACCACTTTATTTTGAGAATGTGAAATATCTGAATAATAGTAGAGAGAATTATTTATTTCAGCTTTTATTTCTGTCATCACATTCCCAGTGGGTCAGAAGTTTACATCCACTCAATTAGTATTTGGTAGCATATCCTTGAAATTGTTTAACTTGGGTAAAACATTTTGGGTAGCCTTCCACAAGCTTCCTACAATAAGTTGGGTGAATTTTGGCCCATGCCTCCTGACAGAGCTGGTGTAACTGAGTCAGGTTTGTAGGCCTCCTTGCTCGCACATGCTTTTTCAGTTCTGCCCACACATTTTCTATAGGATTGAGGTCAGGGCTTTGTGATGGTCACTCCAATACCTTGACTTTGTTGTCCTTAAGCTATTTTGCCACAACTTTGGAAGTATGCTTGGGGTCATTGTCCATTTGGAAGACCCAAGCTTTAACTTCCTGACTGATGTCTTGAGATGTTGCTTCAATATATCCACATAATTTTCCTACCTCATGATGCCATCTATTTTGTGAAGAGCACCTGTCCCTCCTGCAGAAAAGCAACCCCACAACATGATGCTGCCACCCCAGTGCTTCACGGTTGGGATGGTGTTCTTCAGCTTGCAGGCCTCCCCTTTTCCTCCAAACATAACGATGGTCATTATGGCCAAACAGTTACATTTGTGTTTCATCAGACCAGAGGACATTTCTCCAAAAGGTACGATCTTTGTCCCCATGTGCAGTTGCAAACCATTGTCGGCTTTTTATGGTGGTTTTGGAGCAGTGACTTCTTCCCTGCTGAGCGGCGTTTCAGGTTATGTCGATATAGAACTCGTTTTACTGTGGATATAGATACTTTGTACCTGCTTCCTCCAGCATCTTCACAAGGTCCTTTGCTGTTGTTCTGGGATTGATTTGCACTTTTTTGCACCAAAGTAGGTTCATCTCTAGGAGACAGAACGCGTCTCCTTCCTGAGCGGTATGACGACTGCGTGGTTCTATGGTGTTTATACTTGCGTACTATTGTTTGTACAGATGAACATGGTACCTTCAGGCATTTGGAAATTGCTCCCAATGATGAACCAGAATTGTGGAGGTCTACAATTTGTTCTCTGAGGTCTTGCCTGATTTCTTTTGATTTTCCCATGATGTCAAGCAAAGAGGCACTGAGTTTGAAGGTAGGCCTTGAAATACATCCACAGGTACACCTTCAATTGACTCAAATGATGTCAATTAGCCTATCAGAAGCTTCTAAAGCCATGACATCATTTTCTGGAATTGTCCAAGCTGTTTAAAGGCACAGTAAACTTGTATGTAAACTTCTGACCCACTGGTGATACAGTTGTGATACAGTGAATTATAAGTGAAATAATCTGTAAACAATTACAGGGGAAACACTGATAGAGGAAACAGGGGAAACACTGATATGGAGTCCTTTGGTGACGTTTGCTACTTTTCATTGACAAACTTCAGAGGTTTCTAACATGTAAACTAGACACTAACCATGATCAATAGGTCAGTCAGCCTAAAACAATTAAATCCTGAATGCCTTACCAACCACCTTGCATCACTAGAATTGGAACTTTTTAAGACTTTTCTGGTATTCGACTCGATGCACTCATTTAAACACCAATCGTATGGGGATTCTGGAATCGCATGTCAATCGCATGGGGACTCTGGAATGGCTCCATTAACCATGCTATATTTGTAAAGCCCTAAATAGTTTAACCTAAAAATAAAAGACAAGATGTGAGCATGAAAAATAACATTCAATCAATAAAATGTTAGCTAGTCTGTGAAAAGAAAGATAACCCACTGAAGGCTCAAACATAGAACTTCACAAATACCCAAAACTTGATGTGTCATCTGTTTCTCATTTAAGTTATGCCAGTAATTCAGCACTTATAGGTTATAATCATAGGAGGCCCATGAAGTTAGTCAGTTCAGTGAAATCAATTAGTTCTAAAAGTTGAGCTTAGCTTTGCACAATTTACTTAATTAAAAGATATGATGACCTGTCATTTCTAGACTTAACTCACCATCACTGTCGATTTTGAAAAGTCAGTCATTATTCTGTTGGATGGCATTCCACCACTGAAATACAAGAAAGAACATAAATGCAAAGTCATAAGAACGAGCTCAATACCATAATGAGGAATACATTAGTAGTTGTTCTGCTTGTTGGGTCAACATTACATGTGTAGACTTGTTATTATTTGTAGACCTGTTACAACATACAAACTACATTTCCCTCAAATATTCCTTCCTTAAAATGAGGAAAAGTGTTAACTCGACCCATTTAGACAAATAATTGCTTCCCCTGGGAAGTGAGGCAGCTCGGGGAACATGGGTCATCTCCTTTCTGCACCATCTGCTGTCATGGCTGTGTGTTGAATTTACAAGTGTTGAATTTCATGTTGTATAATGACACCAAATCTGAACAGTTCTCATGCCTGATATTAGTGTACATTCCTTTTGTTGGTGTATGTGCCCTTTCTAATGCTGACTTCCTTCTCCTCCTGTATTCCCCCTCATAATCATCCCTTGCCCCTTTCCCTGTTTACTATACTCATGTGGTAGAGGTATGTTACAGTACAATTGTGCATTTAAATGAATCCTAAAATCACAAATAATGTGTTTATATGGTTTTGACAGTGTATTATAATGCTTTCCTACCAATATATTGTGATATCTATGCATTTCATGCATTAATTAACTGTATCTTGTAATGTGTCCCTACTGTACATGCTAGCTAGCTACTGTACTTTCTACTGTAGGCTCCGTGTCTTCATTGGACTAGCATGGCTATTCATGTGCACTTGGCGTATAAGGGCAGCACAACATTTTGGTTTATGGAAGTTATTCCTTTCTTTATCAAGGAATTTAATAGCAACATCAACCCTGATCCTATGGTCATACATAAGCCGATCAAAACATAACGCAAAGGCAATCTACACCGGTCACAGCTGGAAGGACTTCCCTCTCGCTGAATCTGGGTTCCTCAATTTCATAATTTTCCCAAAAATCTAAGGAATTTTGCCCAAATCTGTGTCTGGAGGACATTTAGTGGTCCTGAGACAAAAATACTATGGCTTTAGGTTATTGTTGACTTGTCATTTTATTTGTATCACATTACTGCAATTTATTCTGTTGCTTTGCATTATTGACTATTGCTAAAAGCTTTTGGGAGTTAGTTCAAAAATATTTTCCATTGATCAGGTAGAATAAAAACATATTCATCGCCCCAAAATGTACTTAAAATGACTTTTCAGATATAGTATTTAGACTAAACATTCAATTCAATCCAACATCTAATTCAGACTCTCATTTTGGAAGGTATCCATATTACTTCAAGCTACCATTTACATAGAAGCTGTTTACCATTCTCATCATTTGAATCTCAGTACAGCACATCTGAAGCATATTCACAAAATGAGCTAGCACAAAACCAAATAATAAATGACTAAATATGGAGCTATCTAACATAGATAACATTCCAAGAGGGTTCAATGTTTATTTTAGCAAAGTACTAAACCATAAACAACACCCTTTTATTGTCTATTTAACAGCTCTATACCAGGTGGTGTCAGAGGAAGGCCCGGAAAATTGCCAAAGACTTCAGCCACCCAAGCCATAGACTGTTACTCTGCTACTGTCCAGCTGTCTACCTGAGCATCGGCTCTCAGATCAACAGGCTCCGTGACATCTTCTACCCCCAAGTCATAAGACTGCTAAATATTTAATTAAATGGTCCACACCATATCTCCATATCTTGCACTGACTATGCACTCTCACAAGTCTATACACTCTGTGCTATCTAGAACCTTAAAGGGATCTTGGGCTGTCCCCATAGGAGACCCCTTTAAAGAAACATTTTTGGTTGCAGGTAGAACCCTTATGGGTTCCATGTAGAACACTTTCTACAGATGGTTCTACATAGAACCCAAAAGGGTTCTAACTGGAACCAAAAAGGGTTCTACCTGCAACTAAAAATAGTTGTCCTACAGAGGCCGAAGAACCCTTTTGGTGCCCCTTTTTTCTAAGAGTGTACAGTACATATACACACACACACACACACACACACACACACACACTACACTGAAAAACTCACACAACACACACATACCGACACAACACACACGCACAAACACACACTTTCACACTCATCAAATGCTGCTGCTACTCTGTTATTTATTACATATCTACCTCAAATACCTCGTACCACTGCACATTGATCAAGGACTTCTATTCCCTCTATGTACTGCAGCTCCATTCTTGTGAATTTTATTCCTTGCGTTATGATTTCTATTTTTATCTCTGCATTGTTGGGAAGGGCTCTACACCCGTTGTATTTGGCTCATGTGACAAATAAAATATGATTTTATTTTATTTATTTAGACAGTACTGATAGTAAGTGTACCACAAGCCTGGGAGAACACAATAGTGTGTAAAACTCTACTGAGAGAGGTCCACTCAGGCAATGACCAGTCCCCTTGTTAACGTAAAGAAGATTGACGATTCCCTGCTGTTCTGTTTTAACTGGGCAATCTGGGATTCAAACAACAACAAAGTGATCACACTGCCTAAAATGGATGTAACAATTCCAGATTTCCCCTTTAAGGATGCCCCCGTGATGCACTTTGGGATTCTTCTGGTGCTTTGAGGAAGTGACTCATTTGTAAACAGTTATCTGTGATTTATCAAATAACTGTGGCCGAGTAGGCAGTCTTAGAGTGCATCCCAAATGGCGCCCTATTCCTTATGTAGTGCACTATATGGTAGGTTGCCATTTGGGAAACCGGTCTTAGTCTCACACAGTAACACTGCTCTCTCTCATATCTTTGTCCAACATGTCAAACTGTATAACATGTCTCACCTTGTCTAAATGCGTTTAGATGTAAATATAGTACCTGAATATTATTATACAGTTGGCTACTTTGATTTACTTTGGTAGCGACTACATAAAATACACCTGGATGGGGACCAAAAATGTCTGACAAGGTCCAGTCCAGACAATAGTTAGAAATAGAGCAATGTAGACAGGAGACTAATATGAGATCTTTGTCTGCACTAAACGAGTTTAAAAAGGAGAAATCAGCGATTGCGACTTTTAAAAGAAGTATACATACCCATTGATTCTTAAAGAATGTAACTTATAAATGCCTCCTGAGCTTATTTCAACTGTCTCACCTCATCAGAACTCAAAATAGAAGCTTGTTTTACTCCTTTTTAAAGAAAAAAACAATGTAATTGTAAACAATCATTATATAGACTAAAAACATGGTTAAAACTATAATTCTGATCTCATGGATGGTCAGCTCTTGCATCGATAGCTCTGTCTATGAATTTGAGAGTGGTTGCATTTCTGCAGCCCCATCCCTCAGCTGTTTACCAAAAACAGTGGCAGGGAACCGGCTTTGTTATTGTTTGAACTGCAGATTGCCATTTTAAAGATGACATGAAATGATGCAGCTGGGCTGCATACCGAACCATGACACTTTGGAGTAAGGAGATTGTACTCATGATATGTGTTTTGTTTAACTGTTAGTAATTAAATCGCAAACCTCACAGAGTGAATGCTGGATCGTGTGTGAATGTGGGCTATAAAGATGTGGAGGCATACCTTCACAAAACTATAGTTTATTTAGCTTACTATAAAAGGGAAAGAAGACTTTTGAAAACCAGGGAAAGAAAATGTATATATTTTGGGTCGATTACATTGATTAATTTGGAAACATACTTGCAAGGGCCAAGAAATGTAAAAAGTCACGAAGTCTAAAGATTAAAATAATGAGCTGTACTACACGGATTCAACCATTCCAAATAAAATAATGCAGAGTGATTTTCATATCATCATTATGAGCGAAAGTTATGAAGAAGGCCTGCTATTTATGTCGGGAAACATAATTCATGTGTTATTCCTCTACCAAAACGAGAAAACAAATAAATCTCCTTTTTCTAAATGAAAGCAGTGCAGACATACGCTATCAGAGGGCATGACAAAATACATCTTGAGGAACTTTGACAAAGGAGTAAGCTGCCCTTCAACATTCAGTAGGACGTAATCATCTGAAATGGCCAGACGCAGACAGTGACCACCATGTCATCAGGCCAAAGCACTCAAAGCAAAGGAGGCCGGCAAAAATTGATAAAGGTTATCAGGAGAGTGCACGAATAGATGAATAAACATGTGGACAATGTACAGGACTGACTGTACACATGCATACACAATTCACATAATGGATTAAAGTACACTGTGAGAGAAATCCTAAAAAACATGCACTTTCACTTAGTCATACATTGATGTCCAGGGCTTGACGTGGTCAGGAGCTCACCGGAGCTGAGTACTGGCACTTGAGTACCAACTATCTAAAGTAGTGAAAAAAAGATTTGCCATTGAATTGCTCAAATATCCCAAAAGTCTGAACGTTGTTTTTTTGGGCTTGACAATCCTAGACTACTGCTTGTAGTGCAGCAAAATTGCTGCCACTTCATAGATGATTAGACCTTGGCTTTCTCTACCCTGCAATAGATTTTGGAACAGAGAAGTTGTGGAATGAACAATACAGACAGACCTCTTCTGTTTTTGTCTGGTGACGTGCAGACGATGTCATGTCAGTCTGACTTCGAATGAAGTCAAATTCTTCAATGGAGAAATACTGAGTCACCGGCGTATCCTGTGAAAATTGGTTTACACGTTTCCTAAGTGCTATACACCTTGGTTGGAGAGTGATGTTCCAAACCTAAGATCTATAATGGAGTATGACCATATCCCGTGTACTGTCACTCCAAATTGAGTGCCGCCATTACAGTCGGAATAGTGTCACCCTATTCCGTGAAACTATGAGAATGTCCCAATGTGATTCGAACAAAAGGCTTACATGAAGTTCAGTGTTCATTTGCAAATTAAACTTTTACACACTGCACTGCAGAATACAAATGAGTTGACTTGTCAACCAATGGAATAACTGAACACTCCACTATGACCTACGGGGTTTGGTGTACACTGTGGTATTTCCTATTGTCCTGTGAATAAAGTGTTGTGACAGCTTTTATGTAACATGTCCTTTCTCACAAATGAGCTACGCACAAACTGTGGCACTGGGTCAATCAGTACTTGTTTCTGGGCAAGGATAGAGGGGGATTCTGAAAGACCCAGAAATGCTAGACAGACCGAGGGGTTCCCATGTAAGCTGTGTCTGTGTTTGTGTCTCCGATTCAAAGACACCTCTGCACAACAGGCATTAATGTCAAAGAGATTACTTGAGCTGAGTGGTAAAGCAAAAATGTGCTTGAGAGTCACATCTTATTGATGCATGTGGTTGCTATTAATATGATTGCTTTTCATTTCACTATCAATTTGGTCTGTGTTCAGATGCTTGGTTCACATTCTTCCCTCACCCCTCTGCCACATTGTGTCTATGTGAATTAGTTGCTACTACAGTTCACCACTCCTCTTAAAAATACAAATATGCGTAGGCTACCCTCAACGGAGATTTCGATTTGATGTATACAGTTTTGTGTACAGTGTCAAGCTGATGAAAGCATGATTCATGCTGAGTTAATGCATGACCTACTGCAACAAAAGACTAGGAAAACCATGCCCAGATGTCTTGCCATGGGCTAAATTATCAACATTGCATCTACTTTTGCTTGTAAAGGCTTTGGGTTGCCAGTCTGTTTAAAATGCTTTGTAGTTTGTGTACAAAACAGTCTTTTAAACTTTCTTAAGCGTAAACATATACATCCCATCCTCAATGAAAAGAAGAAAGAATTCCCATACGAGTTAGGAGATCAACAGCAACTGTCTGCTGGAATATGTTCAGCCCGTAAAACGAATGCATCTTTTTCTTGAAAGATAAATCCACAGAGTACATCCCCAGTATCCCCTTATGACAATCTCAAATGAATATAGGACCCCTGTGCACTTACTGTAGAATGGAACATAGAACAGACTGCCATCCAGATCTAGTACAGTAGTCTATATGTCAATCATTTGATAAAGAGGTGTCTTGTCTGGCCACAAAGACATATTGATGAACTTTTATTTAACCAGGGAAAAGCACATTGAGACCTAGGTCTCATTTGCAAATGTGCCCTGGGAACAATACAGAAAATAAAATGCTACACAATTTAAAACACTAAATTAAAGAATTAGCAAATATTATATACACAATAAACTAGCAAAACAAACACATTTATCAATATAAAAATCCCTTTCCCCTAAACTGACCCAGAGACAACAACACATCCAAATGAAACGTTACTTGGAGATTATTCCACTGTAGGTAAAGGCAGATTTACCCAACTCTGTGGATACACGTGGCGTCTCCAGCATTAACCAACCCTGTGTTGTAATACTAGTTTCGGTAGATCAACAATATCAAGTAAATTGGTAGTTTATTGAGTAAGGCTTTAGAAACAAAAACAGAATAATGAAGTGACCTGTGTGGTTTTAGCGAGGTTCAACCTTTATGATAAATGATGCAGTGGTGAGTGTCAAAACTGTCAGATGTTATAAAACGAATTGTGCTGTGATAATTGTGTCCAAGGGCTTCAAAACACTGGAAGCTGCATTCATGTATATAATATCACCATAATTTATAACAGGAATGAATGTAGACTGAATGACCTGTTCTCTACTATTTAATGAAAGGCAAGCCCTATTCCTATAGAAGAAGCCCAACTTAATTCTTAATTTCTTCACTAACTCATCAACATGCTTTTAAAAAGATAGCTGATCATCAATCCAGATGCCCAGATATTTATAGGCGGGGACATGACCAATGGGGGCACCATCTAACGTACTTGTACACAACTCATCAGTTAGATTATTACATGATTTGGAAAATAACCTGTACTTGGTTTTAGCAGCATTTAGTACCAACTTCAGGTCAACGAAGAGCCAATCGTAGAATAAGTAACGTGTGATCCACAGTGTGAATGCCTTGGACAGGTCAATGAAGAGGGCAACACAATGTTTCTTCGTATCTAAACAATTTATGACATCATTTAAAACCATAGAAATAGCAGAGATGGTACCTTGACCTGGTCTGAACTTTGACTGTTTTACATTCAGAAAATATGTAGCAGTTAAAAGGGATCTAAGTTGAGTACTAATCAATGATTCCAGGATATTTGCTAGGCAAGAGAGCTTGGAAATGGGACGATAATTATTTAGATCACTCGGGCCGCCACCTTTATGCAGAGGAGGCACATGGGCCGCCTTCCAAACTCAATATAATTGTCAAGTTAAATATATGTGTTAATGCTTCCACAATCAATGGAGCAAAAAAAATGTAATAAGTAGGCATCAAGCATATCAGCCCAAGCAGATGTTTAAAAAAAAAAAAGTTTTTACATCAATCATAAGTACTTGTTCCAATACGTCAGAAGTAGACAGTTGCTCCAGAGTACAAGGATTCACTAGGGGTTGTCTGGTCCTTAATCAAGTCGACTTGCGGCTGGGAGAGGGATGAGCAGTTTACTGACTGACCCGGGTCTATTAATAAACCAAGATTTCTTTCAAACAAAAAAACGGCAGACATAAAATGTTGATTTAAAGCCTGACCTATCTAATTTTAATAAAATAATGATATCAGAGTTCAGTATAACTTGCTTGGGTAGGGAAGGAGAGGACTTTCCATGCTTTAGCGCCTTAACGTTTTTTTAAAATGTAGATGGATCACCAGCATAGTCAGCAAAAGAACTTAGGAAGTGGTTGATTTAGCCTTTTTTACTATATATGATAATTACAAGATTTAGTCCACCAATAATAATTGGCAATAAGTAGTTGACAAATTTTAGTATAGAAATAACTCCTAACACCCCCAGGTGCAGTGCAATGTGTAACACTGTACAGGTCAGGTAAAAAGGTATACATTTTCAGTGCTACTCTATCGCCGCCCAGTGTTGATTGATTGATATATCACCCATTCAAATTCCTCCACTTTCTTTAAATTCAGATTCAGACTCAGAACTACAGCATGTCTAGGCCTACTCAATCTTTTGTCTTTTACAAAACTTTGGGCCTTAATTTGATACTGGCAAAATGTTTCATCTTGCTTTCCAAAAATGGCTTACATGTCAAGAAAATGCATGCCATTTACACTAACAAAAATGTAACCTTTATTTAACTAGGCAAGTCAGTTAAGAAAAAATTCTTATTTACAATGACGGCCTAATGGTAGGTCTAGTAACAGCCAGAATAGATGGGCCTCACCTATGAGTCTGGTTCCTTTCTAGGTTTCTTCCTTCCAGGCCTGGGCAACTCCAGTCCTCGGGGTCTGATTGGTGTCACACTTTTTCCCCAGCCAACACACCTGACTCCAATAATCAACTAATCATGATCTTCAGTTAAAAAATGCAATTAGTTTAAATCAGGTTTGTTTGCTTGGGATGCGGGAAAAGTGTGACACGCACCTCTGATTGATAGCCTACAGCTGCTCTTTGAGATCGTGACAAGGTAAAGCAGGAGGAACAACTGCTTTGATGCAAAAGGGGCTCCGGACATTCAACTACACACCTCTATCTGGCGCCAAACACAGATTGCAAATGTTTTTGTCATGTTTATTGTAAGCGTATTTCATCCACATTCATGCTTAACATGACCGACAATTATTATACAAAAATCATAAGTGAATAATATTTAGTAGAGTTTAATGTTAGTAACAGCGTTGGTATCACTGTCGAAGACCTACATGTAGCCTACTCACCACACTAACTACGGTCAAGTGAGCCAACAATTGCAATATGCAGGTCAAGCCATTTATTTTCCTTCTGGGTTTGTGTGCGTGAATACACAATTTCTTTTCTGGTAGGCAAACTGAGTCAAATGTGCACTCATGCACAGATTGAGATGATGGCAATAAATCATTCCAAACAAGCGGTTTGAAGAACACTTATCCCTTCTTCCATAATCAAAATTATAACAAATCGTTTATTTCCTTTTCGCACCTTCTCAAAAATGGCTTTGAAATCACGAGTAGAATGAGGCCGCAGTAGCCTAATGGGCTGCTATTTAGCAAATGTTCTATTGTTAAAGTGAGATGTTTTTATGGTCATGACACAAACACAGTACACAGACACACACAGCTTCACAATGTAAGCCTACTAGAGAGTGTGTGCCCTCAGGCCTGGAGGGAAGCTAAAGTCATTCCGCTACCCAAGAATAGTAAAGCCCCCTTTACTGACTCAAATAGCCGAAATAATCAGCCTGTTACCAACCCTTAGTAAACTTATGGAAAAAATGGTGTTTGACCAGATACAATGCTATTTCACAGTAAAAGAATTGACAACAGAATTTCAGCATGCTTATAGGGAAGGACACTCAACAAGCACAGCACTTACACAAATGACTGATGATTGGCTGAGAGAAATTGATGATAAAATGATTGTGGGGGCTGTCTTGTTAGACTTCAGTGCAGCTTTTGACATTATCGATCATAGTCTGCTGCTGGAAAAACGTATGTGCTATGGCTTTACACCACCTGCTATAATGTGGATAAAGAGTTACTATGTGGATTAAACTGAAATTGCAACCAACTTTCTAAGGCTTGTTAAAAATAAAGATATTTTGGAGATTATTTCCTTTTCAAACAACCGAAAGTGAGCAGGTGTAATCTGAATAAAGGGGAAAAGGCCCTTCC
Source organism: Oncorhynchus tshawytscha (assembly GCF_018296145.1). Classification (NCBI taxonomy): domain Eukaryota; kingdom Metazoa; phylum Chordata; class Actinopteri; order Salmoniformes; family Salmonidae; genus Oncorhynchus; species Oncorhynchus tshawytscha. The sequence goes on along the minus strand of NC_056438.1, from coordinate 53,054,610 downwards.
TGAATATAGGATGAGACATTCGTACCAATTGACTAGAGAACCAGTTTGGATTTAAGTATAACTTTTGTATGACTGATGCCTTTAGTGAGAGGTCTAATGCTTTAATATTTAATCATTTCTGCCCACCAAATTCATATTCGTTATATAAATAGGCCCTTTTAATTTTATCTGGCTTGCCGTTCCAAATAAAATTGAATATTTTTTGTCCATATAATTTAAAAAGCAGGTCAGTAGGTGTAGGCAAAACAATAAGCAAATAGGTAAACTGTGATATAACTAAGGAGTTAATCAGGGTGATTTTTCCACAAATAGACAGGTATTTTCCTTTCCATGGTAGCAAGATCTTATCTATTTTTGCTAACTTCCTATAAAAATTGATTGGAGTGAGATCATTTCTTTCTTTTGGGATTTGTATACCAAGTATGTCCACATCTCCATCAGACCATTTAATTGGTAAACTACATGGTAATGTAAAATGTGCATTTTTTAGTGATCCAATACGTAATATGGTACATTTATCATAATTTGGTTTTAATCCAGAGAGGATAGCAAAAGTATCTAGATCCTCTAAGAGGCCATGGAGAGACTCCGATTGTGGTTTTAAAAGAAAACATGAATCATCAGCGTACAATGACACCTTAGTTTTTAAGCCACGGATTTAAAATCCCTTAATATTATTGTTTGATCTAATCTTAGCAGCTAACATTTCGATGGCGATAATAAATAGATATGCTGATAGTGGACAACCTTGTTTTACTCCTCTAGATAGTTTAAAACTTTCTGAGATGTAGCCATTATTTATTATTTTACACCTAGGGTTGCTATACATAACCTTAACTCATTTTATAAGAGATTCCCCAAAATTGAAATATTCTAGGCATTTATATATAAACTCCAGTCGTACTTTATCAAAAGCCTTTTCAAAATCAGCTATGAAAACCAGGCCTGGTGTCCCCGATATTTCATAGTGTTCTATTGTTTCCAGTACTTGTCTTATATCTCCAATGTATCGTCCATGCAAAAAACCTGTCTGATTAGGATGAATAATATCTGACAATACTTTTTAAATTCTATGTGCCAAGCATTTTGCTAGGATTTTTGCATCACAACACTGAAGTGTAAGAGGTCTCCAATTTTTTTAAATGGACTGGATCTTTATATATACAGTGCCTTGCGAAAGTATTCGGCCCCCTTGAACTTTGCGACCTTTTGCCACATTTCAGGCTTAAAACATAAAGATATAAAACTGTATTTTTTTGTGAAGAATCAACAACAAGTGGGACACAATCATGAAGTGGAACGACATTTATTGGATATTTCAAACTTTTTTAACAAATCAAAACCTGAAAAATTGGGCGTGCAAAATTATTCAGCCACCTTAAGTTAATACTTTGTAGCGCCACCTTTTGCTGCGATTACAGCTGTAAGTCGCTTGGGGTATGTCTCTATCAGTTTTGCACATCGAGAGACTGAAATGTTTTCCCATTCCTCCTTGCAAAACAGCTCGAGCTCAGTGAGGTTGGATGGAGAGCATTTGTGAACAGCAGTTTTCAGTTCTTTCCACAGATTCTCGATTGGATTCAGGTCTGGACTTTGACTTGGCCATTCTAACACCTGGATATGTTTATTTTTGAACCATTCCATTGTAGATTTTGCTTTATGTTTTGGATCATTGTCTTGTTGGAAGACAAATCTCCGTCCCAGTCTCAGGTCTTTTGCAGACTCCATCAGGTTTTCTTCCAGAATGGTCCTGTATTTGGCTCCATCCATCGTCCCATCATTTTTAACCATCTTCCCTGTCCCTGCTGAAGAAAAGCAGGCCCAAACCATGATGCTGCCACCACCATATTTGACAGTGGGGATGGTGTGTTCAGGGTGATGAGCTGTGTTGCTTTTACGCCAAACATAATGTTTTGCATTGTTACCAAAAGTTCAATTTTGGTTTCATCTGACCAGAGCACCTTCTTCCACATGTTTGGTGTGTCTCCCAGGTGGCTTGTGGCAAACTTTAAACAACACTTTTTATGGATATCTTTAAGAAATGGCTTTCTTCCACTCTTCCATAAAGGCCAGATTTGTGCAATATACGACTGATTATTGTCCTATGGACGGAGTCTCCCACCTCAGCTGTAGATCTCTGCAGTTCATCCAGAGTGATCATGGGCCTCTTGGCTGCATCTCTGATCAGTCTTCTCCTTGTATGAGCTGAAAGTTTAGAGGGACGGCCAGGTCTTGGTAGATTTGCAGTGGTCTGATACTCCTTCCATTTCAATATTATCGCTTGCACAGTGCTCCTTGGGATGTTTAAAGCGTAGGAAATCTTTTTGTATCCAAATCCGGCTTTAAACTTCTTCACAACAGTATCTCGGACCTGCCTGGTGTGTTCCTTGTTCTTCATGATGCTCTCTGCGCTTTTAACGGACCTCTGAGACTATCACAGTGCAGGTGCATTTATACGGAGACTTGATTGCACACAGGTGGATTGTATTTATCATCATTAGTCAACATTGGATCATTCAGAGATCCTCACTGAACTTCTGGAGAGAGTTTGCTGCACTGAAAGTAAAGGGGCTGAATAATTTTGCACACCCAATTTTTCAGTTTTTGATTTGTTAAAAAAGTTTGAAATATCCAATAAATGTTGTTCCACTTCATGATTGTGTCCCACTTGTTGTTGATTTTTCACAAAAAAAATACAGTTTTATATCTTTATGTTTGAAGCCTGAAATGTGGCAAAAGGTCGCAAAGTTCAAGGGGGCCGAATACTTTCGCAAGGCACTGTACCACTTGGATCCTGTTTCAGTAATAATGATATCAGACCTTCTTGTTGCGTGTCTGATAATCTACCATTTATATAGGAGTGGTTAAAACAAGACAATAATGGTCCTTTGAGTATACCAAAAAAAGTTTTGTATGCTTCCACTGGTATGCCATCCAGCCCTGGAGTTGTCCCATCCTTAAAGGCCCCAATTGCCTCAAGCAGTTCCTCCTCAGTAATTTGGCCTTCACGTGAGTACTTTCTGTACAGATATTAAGTTTACATTATTATTAGGAAAAAAATCCATATAATTAGTTTCAGTCAGTGGAGTTGGAGGAGCCTGAAATGAAAACATATTCTTAAAGTATTTTACTTCCTCTTTCAAAATATAATTTGGTGAATCATGCGTGACTCCATCATTTGTAACAAGTTTTAATAAAACATTTTTGGTAGCATTTCTATATTGAAGATTGAAAAATAATTTGGTGCATTTTTCCCCATATTCCATCCAGTTCGCTTTATTATTATAATATATTACACTAGATCTTTCTTGAATAAGTTCCTCCATTTCTTTTTGTTTTTCCTCTACCTTATTCTGTGCCTTTATAGTACTGTTTTTATTGCTATCTAACTGTACTGTAAGTCCTTCAATTTCCTTTGTTAATATGGACTCTTTAGATCTAAATTGCTTTTGTTTTATAGATGAGTACTGAATTGCATTGCCTCTAAAGGCACATTTAAAAGTGTCCCATACAGTAAGGGGATCTGCTGTACCTATGTTATGTCTGAAAAAGTCTGTTATAAATTCTTCTGTCCTAGTTCTAAACAATCTATCATCTAGTAGACTGATTAAATTTCCAATATCCTCGCCCACGTGGAAGTTCTGTAAGAGTAATATATATGCCAATTATGTGATGATCCGACCGCATTCTGTCCTCTATCAACACTTTTTAAACTTTTGGTGCCAGAGAGAATGGTATAAGAAAGTAGTCAAGGCGACTAGCTTGATTAAGCCTCCGCCATGTATATCTCACTAGGTCAGGGTATTTAAGTCTCCATATATCCACTAATTCCAATATATCCATGACATTCATGATTTCCTTAAGTGCCTGAGGGTGATAGTTTGTAGTGTGATTTCCTTTCCGGTCCATATAGGTATTTAAGACCATATTAAAATCTCCCACCATAACAATAGAGTCTAGTGTTGCATGTAGAGTTGATAAATTCTTATATATATTTTCAAAGAAGCTTGGATCATCATTATTCGGACCGTATAGGTTCATAAGCCATATCTGTTTATTGTCCAATAACATATTTAAAATAATCCATCTACCTTGAGGATCTTTTTGGACAATTTGCACATTTGGATCAAAATTATTGTTAATTAAAACCATCACCCCTTTTGAATTTCTTTGCCCATGGGAGAAGTATATTTCACCCCCAGTTATTTTTCCACAAAACTTCATCTAAAACTGTTGAATGGGTTTCCTGTTAACAATAGATATTATATTCCTTCTCTTTTAGCCAGGTAAATACTGATTGTCTTTTCTTATTATCTGCTAGGCCATTACAATTGTAACAGGCTATACTTATTTCACCACCTATCATAATGAGACACAACTTTCAATTATTTTTATCAAAATATATGTTTGTAAACATGCCATTAAAAAGTAACATGATGATTGAGTGTCTATATAGCTGTACCATGATCTTTGCAATTATACTAAGTAAACCTCAAATTGGTCCCTACTATTCCACCCGCTAAAAGCCCTCCTCATCCCGAGTTGGGATGTCATCCCAATGCATGGCAGACCACCCTCGACCCCCTGTATCCCATAACCCATAAATGACTGGGATCCATCCTTTGAAAAGAGCACACAGTGCCATTTACCGAATTGAAGTAGAGAGCTAATATTAATAATATGCATGTCAATCTCTCCTGGCTGAAAGTGGAGGAGAGATTGACTTCATCACTACTTATATTTATGAGAGGTATTGACATGTTGAATGAAACATTTTGGAACTCCTCCAAGACTGTTGGAAAAGCATTCCTCATGAAGCTGGTTGAGAGAATGCCAAGAGTGTGCAAAGCTGTTATCAATGCAAAGGGTGGCTACTTTGAGGAATCTCAAATATAAAATACATTTGAATTTGTTTAACACTTTTTTGGTTACTACATGATTCCATATGCGTTATTTCATAGTTTTGATGTCTTCACTATTATTCTACAATGCAGAAAATAGTAATAATAAAGAAAAACCCTTGACTGAGTAGGTGGGTCCAAACTTTTGACTGGTACTGTACGTACATGGACACACAGGCTTTATTCAAGGTCAGTGGAAGGTCCTTAGTAAACACAGAAAACAATAATCGTCCAATCCAGCTGCCCTGTGGAACACCACACTCAAATTTGCATCAGAGAGGCTTCCATTAAATAAAACCCTCTGTGTTCTATTGGATAGGTAACTGTCCATCTATGATAAGGAAGTTGATGTTAATTCATATCTCCTACGTTTTTTCAGTATTTTCCAAAAGCTTGCTAAGCACCGGTAACAGGCTGATTGGTCTGCTGTTTCAACCATTAAAGGGTGTTTTGCTATTTTTTGGTAGCGGAATGACCTTTACCTCCCTCCAGGCCTTAGGGCACACTCCGTCTTCTAAGCTTAGTTTGAAGATGTGGCTAAAAGGAGTCACAGTGTATTCCACTACCAACCTCAGACATGTACAGTACCATCAAGGTTGTCGGTTCCAGGTGGTTTGTCCTTATTTATAGATACTGCAGCAATATATTTTTCTGTGCTTATCTTTCATTATTTGGATCACTATGCATGAATATGAAGGCTCAGCATCTGTTGTTTGCATGTCATGCCTAAATTTGCTAATCTTGTCAACAAAGTGGTTGGCAATATCAAAGGGTTTTGTTATGAATGAGCCATCAGCCTCAATGAAGGATGAAGCTGAGTTAGTATTTCTGCCTTGAATTTCATTTAGGGTACTCCAGAGCTTTTTACTATTATTCTTTCTATCATTTATCTTTGTTCCATAGTATAGTTTTTTCTTCTATTTGTTTAGTTGAGTTATGTGAGATATCTCAATTTACTATATGTCTGCCAATATGCTGTGTTGCCAGACTTATTTGCCATTCTCTTAACCTCGTCCATACAGTTTTTTCAATTCATCTATCCATGGGGATTTGGAAGTTTTAACAGTCAGTTTCATTATGGACACATGCCTGTCAGTAACCAGAAGAAGCAATTTCATAAATGCTACAAGTGCAGCATCAAAATGTTCATCATTATATACATCAGACCAACAAATATTTTTCACATCTTCAACAATGGAATCATTGCAAAACCTCTTGTATGATCGCTTATACACTGTTTTAGATCCAGTCTTTGGAACTTTGGTTTTCCTAGATATGGCTATTATATTATGATCACTATATCCAATGGATGTGGATACTGCTTTAGAGAAGATTTCTGCAGCCTTATTAAAGATTTGTTCAATACAAGTGGATTATTTAGTTTCTGTTCTGTTTGTAAATAACTGGTTGTTTGACTGATAACCTCAACCAGCTGGTTGCAGGCACTGGTTACAGTTTGAATCTTTTTCTTGAGGGGACAGTGGAAACCCAGTCAATATTCAGGTCAACCTGAAAATATACATGTACATTTTCTCTTGATATCACATACACTGATATCACATACATGATCAAGCATTTAACCCTAACCCGAGTGGAGCAGTGGTCTAAGGTACTTGATCTCAGTGCTAGAGGCGTCACTACAGACACCCAAGCTGTATCACAACCGGCCGTGATTGGGAATCCCATAGGGCGGCGCATAATTGGCCCAGCGTCATCCGGGTTTGGTTGGTGTAGGCCATCATTGTAAATAAGAATTTGTTCTTAACTGACATGCCTAGTTAAATAAAGGTTAAATTAATATATATAAATTTATATATATATATAAACCAGATACTGACTGTTAGCACTTGGTGATCCATATCAACTTCTCACAATAAGCTTTAGGTGAGGCAGGTGAACCTGTAGCCATATCACTTCAACAGCATTTGACATGAGATCCTCTCTAAACTTTATAGGAATATAACTCTGAATATAAACAGCAATACCTCTTCGATTGGCATTCTTGTCACTTCTGTAGATATTATAACCATATATATGATATAATTTTAATTACGGAAGATTGAATAACTGTGCTTGGAATGATTTGTACCTATAGTCTCAGTGCATGACAGTGCATCCGAATAAGTTTCCCTACCAGAAAACACGCGTTACCGGAAAGTGTTGCATATTCCGCGCATGATTTTATTGAGGAGGACACTGAAGAGTGGATGACTCAATGGCTTGACCGCGTTTTGCAAGTGTCGGCTCACTTGACCCCAATTCACAACACATCAGATTTTTTGGTGGACTGATTCGGGAACGCGCACCTGTCACGCCCACATATACAGACACTGACAGCAGCTGCAAGCTCAGTAGCCTAATTTAGGATCTTCTATATTGAGGGGTATTTGCCTAATATATATAAAACATTTAACCAATATATATATACACACGTTAAATGGTATGTATTATATCCGGATATGTAGAAACCATTGAGAAGTATTGATTGTAGTGAAATAATGTTAATCGCTTAAATCCCTGTTCAGATGCATTTTAGATTATTCAAGTGTAATGGGCAGCTTTTACAGATGTTGATCTTTTTTTACAACATTTGGCCAAAAGCCTTCTCAATATATATGTTTTATTGTTACATACATGCACTCTCAAAAGTTGCCTCACAAAAATAACAAAGACAGAAGTGTGTCAAGCATAGACTGTAAAAATCGTGTCAAATCACAATTCCGCCACTAGAGTTCTCCTGTGTAAAAACCTGTCCTGCTATGTTGGCGCTGTTTACCTCCCCAATCCTGTGCTGTGGCCAGCTGGACATAAACCATAATTCAGACAGTCTAAACTATCCCGGAAATACAAATGTAAGGTATTTTACATTGAATCCTTCACGGAGTTATACAGACACATATATTAGTAATACTGTAGTAAAGGTAAGTTTGACATTTATTTCATGAAACATGTATTACTTCAATGAAAACATTACGGCTAGTTAGCTATTTTATGAACATGGCGCCTTCGAAAAAAAAAAAAAGCTCTTCCATGCACGTTTTGGTAGCTACTGTAGTTTCTTTACTACTGTCAAAAAACGATATTGTATTTGATTTGCCCAGCTACGCGGCTATTACTCATGTTTGACAGCTAACGTTTGCTAGTACAGAACTGCTTTGCCGATTCGGCTAGCTAATGCGTTGGCTAGCTCGCTGGCTAGTTACCTTAGCTTAATTTACTATGTTTTGTCGAACCATGTTTAGGTTGATAGCTTTAGTAGTTTACATCTAGCCATGCATATTGAAGTATTTGACCTAGGTAGCTAACTAACGTTTTGACAAGCTGTATTTGGCCCACGCCAGGAGATTATCCTATCCAAACGTTAGCTAGCTTCCTGTTAGTACCAACTAGCTACCTAATATTAAGCTGACAGGAGCCAGCTAACTGACTGGGAGCTCCCAGTTTGCTCTTGTGGCCTTGGCTGCTTTTGTTGAAATATCCACGGACTGTGTTGAATACTTAATCCAGAAATCAGACAATTTGGATGGTCTAGGGAAGAAGGCACAATTACCTGCTCTCCCACTAACCATGTGTCAATAGTTGGCCAGACAAAATTAAAACAGTGACGACAAGGCGTATTAATGTGTCCAATTAGCTTGTTAGCTGGCCAATCTAGCTAGCTAACGCTTTAGCTAGGTAACAAAATGTTTGCTTGCTCTTCAACATTATGCAATTTGAATGTAAAAATTATTCGTTTTTCCCCATTTAGTTAAATGGTTAGCTGTAATAATAGTCGATGTGATAAGTGATTGCAATGAATTTAGCCAACTAATCTAGGTACTACACATAGCAGGCCTATCTTACACCCAACAACTGTTTTATGCACATGTGCCGTTCATCATGATGATGATGGTGTGAAAAGTTGCCTGGTATGGTTAGCCGAACCCATATTCCGGTCCAGCGAATGAGATGAGAGCGGTCCAAGTAGCTATCTTGTTTTTATATTTTCAAAATAGTATTTCTTGACTTCGTTTTAACTATTCATTCAGCTTTAGCACAGCCGCAGGACTTCTTCAGGATTTTTGTCTCCCATAGCTACTATTATTCATGGTGATTTTGACCGGCTGTTTGACCGGTTGCCCGTACCAAGAATATAGATAGCCTATATACAACAGTGGTTCATTTCAGAGGGTATATTTTATGTCGTCCTCCTCTGTTGTGCACTGGTTGTGTTGGAAGAGTGAAAACAGAGGAGCAGCTGGACCTTGAGGAAGACAACAAATGTTGCATACATTTGATCAACTTCATTCATCCAGATGCCAATAACTAGACTTATCTCATATATGATTAAAAACTCTGTCTTTTTTGTGCTCCTGGACACCTTGTATAATAGAATGGGGGAGTGTAGTTCCTCCACCTCTGTTGTATTGGAGTCATGTAGTGTCAGTCAGAGACAGGTGTGTAGCAGCTGTGATCTGTATTTAACTAGGCAAGTCAGTTAAGAACAAATTCTTATTTACAATGACGGCCTAGGAACAGTGGGTTAACTGCCTTGTTCAGGGGCAGAAAGACAGATTTTTACCTTGTCCGCTTGGGGATTTGATCTTGCAACCTTTCGGTTACTGGCCCAACGCTCGGCTACCTGCTGCCCCCTGCTGTTACTTTCCTGTGTAAGGTGCCAGTGGATGTGGAGTCGAGCACAGAGCAGTGCTATGGCACAGTTGGCACTCATTAACGCCTACTCGGATTGGCATAGCATGGGATATTGCTCACTGTCACCTCTACTCCTCTCAGCAATTCTTCACGGTCTCTTACAGCTCAGCAGGCTGCATGTCAGGCAGTGGAAGATACATGATTTACAGTCTTTCAACCCTCAGGTTATTTTTACTGTCTTGCTAAGGCCATACAAATGTAATGAAATGTTTAACAGATGGTCCTCATCACTCATCACATTAAAATAAAAATGTTGTCCTCAAGCTTCCTGTAAAGAGAGATACACAACTTCCTTTCAGATTATAGCTGAACCATGCCTCTTTTAGTCTCCCCAAGATGCTAATATCTCTTGATTAGGTCGTTAGGTTTTGAATTAAGGTTGCTAACAAGAATATCTACTCTTGAATTGTTTTATTTATATTTGCTCGCTTGCCTTACCTGTTAACATTTGATAAAATGTATATGACCTAAGTGTTTGTTGCTCTATATATTAGAGTAAACTCAATAGGCTTCACATACAAGATACCATAGTATTGTGAGGACTGGATGTGAGCTGCCTAAATCTGTGAAATGTGGCTCACATTTCAGTATCACATGTTTTGTATTCTGACTATGACCAATTGAAGTACCTGATGTGTAGGCTATTTCCTCCTGTGTCTGACCCAATGAGTTGGTAAATTCCCAGGATGTTTGTAGGTAGGCTACTATAGGCTTATGTATTTAGTAAAGTGTTGTGAATGGTTAGTAAACCATGCTCATAATTTGGCCTTTGGTCTTTAAATGTTAGAGTTGAACAAAAGTATTTATGGATTTGCATTCTGTGTGTGAAGTCTGGACCAAAAAGGTACATAATGGCTCAGCGAGTGGCGCAGCTGTCTAAGGCACTGCATCTCAGTGCAAGAGGTGTACCTGCAGTCCCTGGTTCGAATCCAGGCTGCATCACATCCTTGCTTGCCTAGTTAAATTAAGGTTACATATGGTGAGGTTGTTATATCAGCTTTATGGTTACCACAGCCACAAATCTAAATTGGATGGCCTATATCTTTTTGGTCTTAATATATGGTTAGGCATACAGTTAGCAGTGTGGTTAGGGTTAAGATGAGGGTTAGGTTAAAAATGAGATTTCAAGAAGAGACATTTTTGAAATAGGTGTGGTTTAGCCATAATTGTGGCTGTGGTAACTAGTGACGACCCCCATTTTCTAAAGTGACATTTTACGTTTCATGGAGGCTTATTAAGAAGAGAAATGCGTGAAATTGGATTTGAAACTCTGTTTCATAGAAATTCTCTGAAAGCTATAGTAAGCTGTGTCATGAGAGGAGGCGATGCTCATCACATAGATACAACTGAGTCCTTTGTTACATGGTGGGAAGCCAATTACCTGGACCTGAATGTACTGAAGACCAATGAGCTAGTGGTAGATTTTAGGAAAAATAAAGATGTTTTTAATCCCGTTTTTATTAATGGTGAAGAGATTGGTACTGGGGACTCTTACAAGTACTTGGGTGTAATAGTACATGTACTTGGGTGTAAAACAAACTGAACTGGAAGGAGGACTCCCACACTGTCTACAAAAAATACCAATTCAGACAATACTTTTTAAGGAAGCTTAGCGAGATCTTTTAATGTCTGTGACAAAATGCTTTGCATGTTCTACAGCAGTGGCATGGCGAGTGTAGTGAGCTATGCCATTGTGTGCTTGAAAGGAGGACTTAAAAAAAAGCTTGACAAAATTACCAAGAAAGCAAGTACTACGTATGGCTGCAGCCGGGAATCGATGCAGGACCTCTAAATAAAAATGCTGCGTGCAAAAACACACATGATCTTTGGCAATGACACACACCTACTCCACAGCACTTTAATGCAACACAAGAGCAGCTTTAGTAGCAGGTCCATCCTGCCTAGAAGTTCCACAGAGAGGTTTAGACAGTCATTTTTACCCACATCCATTAAGCTTTTTAACAAATGTAATTGATTAACTGTTTTGGGATGTCTTCCTGTTGTTTTTTCTTGTTTCTCCCTCTAAAGTACGATAGGAAACAGCACTTGAATCAGACTATTTTACGGATTCTAAGTTGCAGGTCCCTTCATGTGTCTTAATCTTAAATTATTGATGAAGCATGCTGTGATAAAACAATTTCTCAAATTGGGATTAATAATACTCTGCTCTTTAGTTGAAAGAAGGCAAACTGCTACTGTTCCTTTTATTTTCTCTGGAGTAATATTGTATTTCCTCGGATTTGATTTGTTCTATGGCAGTGTCGGGAAGTTGCACAACTTTCATTGTGTCTTTGTAATAACAGTTTTTTTTCTTCAGGATGATGCTTTTCTTCTCCCACAGAATAGCCTATATGTAGGCCATTTCTACTACAGGTCCCTAAATGCTGATTCCTGTTACATTGCAGTTTAAGGAAATTATATATATATAATTTCCTTAAACTGTGTGTATATATATATATATATATATATATATATATATATGTATATGTATGTATGTATGTATGTATGTATGTGTGTGTGTGTGTGTGTGTGTGTGTGTGTGTGTGTGTGTGTGTGTGTGTGTGTGTGTATGTATGTATGTATGTATGTATGTATATATATACAGTGCCTTGCGAAAGTATTCGGCCCCCTTGAACTTTGCGACCTTTTGCCACATTTCAGGCTTCAAACATAAAGATATAAAACTGTATTTTTTTGTGAAGAATCAACAACAAGTGGGACACAATCATGAAGTGGAACGACATTTATTGGATATTTCAAACTTTTTTAACAAAACAAAAACTGAAAAATTGGGCGTGCAAAATTATTCAGCCCCTTTACTTTCAGTGCAGCAAACTCTCTCCAGATGTTCAGTGAGGATCTCTGAATGATCCAATGTTGACCTAAATGACTAATGATGATAAATACAATCCACCTGTGTGTAATCAAGTCTCCGTATAAATGCACCTGCACTGTGATAGTCTCAGAGGTCCGTTAAAAGCGCAGAGAGCATCATGAAGAACAAGGAACACACCAGGCAGGTCCGAGATACTGTTGTGAAGAAGTTTAAAGCCGGATTTGGATACAAAAAGATTTCCCAAGCTTTAAACATCCCAAGGAGCACTGTGCAAGCGATAATATTGAAATGGAAGGAGTATCAGACCACTGCAAATCTACCAAGACCTGGCCGTCCCTCTAAACTTTCAGCTCATACAAGGAGAAGACTGATCAGAGATGCAGCCAAGAGGCCCATGATCACTCTGGATGAACTGCAGAGATCTACAGCTGAGGTGGGAGACTCTGTCCATAGGACAACAATCAGTCGTATATTGCACAAATCTGGCCTTTATGGAAAAGTGGCAAGAAGAAAGCCATTTCTTAAAGATATCCATAAAAATTGTCGTTTAAAGTTTGCCACAAGCCACCTGGGAGACACACCAAACATGTGGAAGAAGGTGCTCTGGTCAGATGAAACCAAAATTGAACTTTTTGGCAACAATGCAAAACGTTATGTTTGGCGTAAAAGCAACACAGCTCATCACCCTGAACACACCATCCCCACTGTCAAACATGGTGGTGGCAGCATCATGGTTTGGGCCTGCTTTTCTTCAGCAGGGACAGGGAAGATGGATGGAGCCAAATACAGGACCATTCTGGAAGAAAACCTGATGGAGTCTGCAAAAGACCTGAGACTGGGATGGAGATTTGTCTTCCAACAAGACAATGATCCAAAACATAAAGCAAAATCTACAATGGAATGGTTCAAAAATAAACATATCCAGGTGTTAGAATGGCCAAGTCAAAGTCCAGACCTGAATCCAATCGAGAATCTGTGGAAAGAACTGAAAACTGCTGTTCACAAATGCTCTCCATCCAACCTCACTGAGCTCGAGCTGTTTTGCAAGGAGGAATGGGAAAAAATTTCAGTCTCTCGATGTGCAAAGCTGATAGAGACATACCCCAAGCGACTTACAGCTGTAATCGCAGCAAAAGGTGGCGCTACAAAGTATTAACTTAAGGGGGCTGAATCATTTTGCACGCCCAATTTTTCAGTTTTTGATTTGTTAAAAAAGTTTGAAATATCCAATAAATGTCGTTCCACTTCATGATTGTGTCCCACTTGTTGTTGATTCTTCACAAAAACATACAGTTTTATATCTTTATGTTTGAAGCCTGAAATGTGGCAAAAGGTCGCAAAGTTCAAGGGGGCCGAATACTTTCGCAAGGCACTGTATATATATATATATAAGGCCAATAGAATTAGGCTAGGCCATAGGAAGCATATAGGAAGCCCCCTGTGACACTTGCATGATCATTGGAGCTGTGTTGTGTCATCATGGACAATGGACATCTATTAGGCCAGTCAAAGCACATGTCTGAAGTCAGGACCTTCTGAAATGAGAATATGCAGTTTTTGTTGTCTTGATTGGGTTGACCAATCCTTGTCCTGAAGGGCTTTGGAACCTGCAAATTCTTGTTGTTTCTTATCCTGGATGAATCCTTTATCCTGGCGGTTTTAGCTAGGAAGATGGCTGGAGGTAGCCTGATGGAATCATCCTGATCACTGCGTTCACCATTCTGTTGATGTGAAATAGAATGGTGAACGTAGCAATCAGGATTGTTCCACCAGGCTAGGCTGAATGTGTAGTCTGCCCCTGCTCTCTATTGATGGTGCTCCTTGATGAGATTCCGCAGTGTTTAAAGATGTAGCCTAATGTTTTGAAACCTTTCTCCCATCCCTTGCAGGTGTCATGAATAAAGAGATCATGTCGCGTGTGGTGAAGAAGAGGCAGGCGGACCCTAAAGTGGTTCAGTACGTGTGGGCCGCCATTGAGGTCATACGCAACCAGAAACAAATTGCCAACATGGACAGGATCTCAAAGTAAGTGCTGCATTCATACTAGTTCTGTTCCAATACGTATGGAAAATGGAGACATCACAAACGCCAAAAGAGTAGGCCTAAGCATTTGTGGAGACACCTTGCCGCTTTGGAGCCAGAACGACGAGGTGTCTCTAGTTGTTTACAATTGTGATACACCTTCAATGCATAGCCTATTCACTTTGAATACGTATTGAGTTTGGTGGATGATGGATGGTCTTACCCACCCCGCTCTCAGGGTCATACTTGATCAATAGCTGAAATTATGATGGTTTCATGGTTCAATACTTGACATGGAATTTATTTAGCTTATTGACATTTAGACTACAGGGCTTGACATTCAGATACATTTGCCAGTGGCACACCGATCACAGGAACGCAAGCTATGCATGCAGAATTTTAATCATGGGTGATTTCATGTTTCATTTGAAGTCTGGGCAAACACCTTATAGCCTATAGCCAACCATACAATCTGATATTTAAACCGATTATTTGGAAAACAAAATTAAAACCATCCCCTCAATGATGACATAGCCTTAACATATGAAACCGTTTAAAATGTAATATTCCCCACCAGAAATCAGCCCAATAACATATTGGTGAAATGTAATATATTTAGGGCCAGTACATTTTCCATATTGCAGGCAGGTGTGGTATTTTAGCAATTAGCATTATCACCTGTAGCCTGATGCAGTATCATGGCTATACTGCTGAAGCATGGGGTTGCTAATCTGCATTGTTTACCCGAATGGGCTAATCATTAGCTACAGTGCATTCGGAAAGTATTCAGACCCCTTCCCTTTTTGTTACGTTACAGCCTTATTTTAAAATTGATTAATAAAACATTTTCCTCATCAATCAACACACAATACCCCATAAAGACAAAGCGAAAACAGGTTTTTAGAAATGTTTGGAAATGTATTATAAAAAACAGATAATTTATTTCCATAAGTATTCAGACCCTTTGCTATGAGACTTGAAATTGAGCTCGGGTGCATTCTGTTTTCATTTATCATCCTTGAGATGTTTCTACAGTCCAGCTATGGTAGATTCAATTGATGATTTGGAAAGGCACACACCTGTCTATTTAAGGTCCCACAGTTGACAGTGCATGTCTGAGCAAAAACCAAGCAAGGAGGTGAAAGAATTGTCCGTAGAGTTCAGAGAAAGGATTGTGTCGAGGCACAGATCTAGGGAAGGGTACCAAACAAATTCTGCAGCATTGAGGGTTCCCAAGAACACGTGGTCTCCATCATTCTTAAATGGAATAAGTTTGGAACCACCAAGGCTCTTCCTAGAGCTGGCCGCCTGGCCAAACTGAGCAATCAGGGAAGAAGGGCCTTCGTCAGGGAAATGACCCAAGAACCCGATGGTCACTCTGAAAGAGCTGTAGAGTTCCTCTGTGGAGATGGGAGAACCTTTCCAGAAGGACAACCATCTCCGCAGCACTCCCCCAATCAGGCTTTTATGGTAGAGTGGCCAGACGGAAGTCACACCTCAGTAAAAGGCACATGACAGCTCACTTGGAGTTTGCCAAAAGTTACCTAAAGGACTCTCAGACCTTGATAAACAAGCTTCTCTGGTCTGATGAAACCAAGATTGAACTTTTTGTCTTGAATGCCAAGGAAACCTGGCACCATCCCTACGGTGAAGCATGGTTGTGGCAGCATCATGCTGTGGGAATGTTTTTCAGCGGCAGGGACTGGGACACTAGTCAGGATCGAGGCAAAGATGAACGGAGCAAAGTACAGAGAGATCCTTGATGAGAACTCATGACCTCAGACTGGGGTGAAGATTCACCTTCCAACGAGACAACAACCCTAAGCACACAGCCAAGGCAACGCAGCTGTGGCTTCGTGACACGTCTCTGAATGTCCTTGAGCGGCCCAGCCACAGCCCGGACTGGAACCTGATCGAACATCTGAAGAGACCTGAAAATAGCTGTGCAGTAACGCTCCCCATCCAACCTGACAGAGCTTGAGAGGATCTGCAGAGAAGAATGGGAGAATCTCCCCAAATATAGATGTGCCAAGCTTGTAGCGACATAGCCAAGAAGACTTTGTAAATTCTTATGTAAATGTGATATTTCAGTTTAAAAAAAATATATACATTTGCAAACATTTCTAAAAAACATGTTTTTGCTTTGTCATTATAAAGTATTGTGTGTAAATTGATGAGGAAAATGAACAATTGAATCCATTTTAGAATAAGGCTCTAATGTAACAAAGTGGAAAAAGTCTGAATACTTTCTGAATGCACTGTGGCTCAGTCTCTAAATATGATCTTGTTGCTCGTTTAATGCCCTAAAAAAAAGTCCCACTGCCACTAGCCTAATAAAATCATGTGATTTTTTACAGTGTTTATAAATACAGTGCAATTGTGTGAATTTGACAGTGAATATAAGCCTATCGTTTATGCACTCAAATGGCCGTGACACGTGACATGGCCGAAGTTCAACTCTGTGGGTCTGACTCGAGTATCCAGGCCGTACTGAGGTGGGAGTCACATGAGACGGAGGGGGAAGGCTTTGGCATTCTTGCCACCGCTTTGGAACCGAATGCTGGTTGATTACAAGTGTGAAGTGTCAGACGTTGGGAAGATTGTGATTAATTACAAATAGACATGTTCTGTTTTGGAATTTGAAAATGTAATGGCCTTAGCGGGCCATATGAAAGCTAGATATACTGGCCCGGTGAGCATGGCAGATGTTGCCAGGCCATCGGGCAGCTCTGAATTTTGAACCCTGAGACCATAAATAAATTAATTCAACCAACCTATATTGTAGAATCAGACGTTGATGAATATATAATTAGATTTAGACCCTAACACGGAACCCAAACCGTCTGTGCGCGTGCACCATTGTGCATAAATGTATTTTGTCCCCCCACACTAAAAGCGATCACGACACGCAGGTTAAAATATCAAAACAAACTCTGAACCAATTATATTAATTTGGAGACAGGTCGAAAAGCGTTAAACATTTATGGCAATTTAGCTAGCTAGCTTGAACTTGCTAGCTAATTTGTCCTATTTAGCTAGCTTGCTGTTGCTAGCTAATTTGACCTGGGATATAAACATTGAGTTATTTTACCTGAAATGCACAAGGTCCTCTACTCCACCAATAAATCCACACATAAAATGGTCAACCGAATCGTTTCTAGTCATCTCTCCTCCTTCCAGGCTTTTTCTTCTTTTGACTTTATATTGCGACTGGCAACTTTCATAAATTAGGTGCATTACCGCCACCGACCTATTTTGTCTTTCAGTCACCCACGTGGGTATAACCAATGAGGAGATGGCACGTGGGTACCTGCTTCTATAAACCAATGAGGAGATGGGAGAGGCAGGACTTGCAGTGTGATCTGCGTCAGAAATAGAACTGACTTCTATTTTAGCCCTTGGCAACGCAGACGCTCGTTGGCGCGTGCAAGCAGTGTGGGTAATTGAATAACATGTATGTCTAAATTTATTTTGCGACGCGAGCCGGTGTAGTCAGCCTGTAAGAGTTAGGTGCTATCAAAGTTTATTAGACATGATCGTTATGTGATATTCTTACAGTCTAGTCTAAATTCATTCACGGTGAAATCCATGGCTGATCAGTCATTTTTTTTCATGTTAATGGGAATAGGAATATGGCTAAATGAAATCCTCAGGCAGAGAGCCCTGGGAGTTGGCCACTCTCATATTGAATGCCACAGAGTGGCTGTTGTCATGGAGATAAAGCGATGAAATTCAATGGCAGGCACTGTTGAACTGTCTTAATGTCTTTAAAACTAGACATTTTGTATTTGAATGTATGAGGTGGTGACAGTCCATGAAAATACAGTTTAATATGAGAACAAAAGCATAAGGGAATGAGAGTGAGGAAATTGTGTTATTATCTCTTTACATTAGGACCTAGATGTGAAAAGGTTCCATCTCTGTGCAGAACACGAATGATTGTCTGACCAAAATGCATAGTCATTGGTGGTAGTATATGTCCAACTATTCTATGTGATTTGAGCATGTACTGGGATTCACTGTGATGATGAGTTTCTAATGCAGGTAGCAATATTTTTATGGGGGATAGGCCAGGCCCTACTTCAAGATTTTAAATTGGCAACGCAATGCCTTCCTTGGCAATGCAGTGGGCACTCTTGTCTAGAGCTGCTTCTGTTCTGTTCTCGCTCATTTCCCTTGTGAATTGCATATTTGGCTGGAGGTGTATGCATTTCCCCTTGGTTGAGTTGAGTTGTTAGAGAACACAGGCAGGCCGAGACAGTGATGTTGGTGTGCTGTGTCTGTGCAGGTACCTGAGCCGTGTGTTTGGCATGCACCCAAAGGAGACAGCCAGGCAGCTGAGTCTGGCAGTGAAGGATGGCCTGGTCGTAGAGACTCTCACTGTGGGCTGTAAGGGCTCCAAGGCTGGTATCGAACAGGAGGGCTACTGGCTGCCTGGAGACGAGCAGGTAAGAGAGGGATTTTACCCTGTAGTGATAATACAAACCCCGTATGACAGGGGTGTATTTCCTGATCAACACCTCTATGGTTCAGAGGAAACCTTCATTAAATGTTTACATCTTTTTTATTTGTATGGAGTGTCTTGTGTGTGTATATCTGCTATGCTAGACAACTAACATGCAAACCTCACCGGCCACGTTGCAAAATAAATGTACACATACATATATTCAATCATTTCACCCCCACCGCTCATGTGGACGAGTGTCTGCGTAGCTAAGCACTAAAATATAACTTGGTTATATTTTAGACACTCCACAAGTCCTATTCTTATTGGATATCAGAAAGATACAAGCCCACATGGATTCTTGAAAGACAAATGAGGAGAGATGAATTAAAGATAATTAACTAAAAACAAACTCGTTTTCCCTTTTTATCTGTGGATTAATCGTCTGAGTAGAGAAACATACGGATTTGTATTCTACAAAAATTCTACAAAAATCCAGCAACAATGAATACATACATTTCAGGTAAAACCCCATGCTCATCTCCCAGGACAAATTAGCTAGCAATAGCAAGCTAGCTTAATGTCTATGAATGTTTTATGTGTTTCGACATGCCCCCAAATTGATATCGTTGGTTCACAGTTGGCTCTGATATTTTAACCTGCGTGTCTTGATCGCGTCTTGTGTGGATGGCGCGTGGCCAGTGTAGTCAGCATGTTAGTTATATATCAGTCATTCAGAGGTTCTATGAACTATAGCACTGAATTCAGCATTGACTATAATGACCTGGTGATTCAAGTCATGCTGATCTTTTTCAAATGTTTACTGTATGTGAAGCTGACTTGTTAGTCATAGGTATGCACACATTCCTTTTGTACTGTAGCTCTGCTATACACCAAACAAACTGAACCCACACAGTTCAGTCAACACTAGCACTGCTCTTAGGCTGTGTTTATACAGGCTGCCCAATTCTTGTATTTCTTTCCCTGCCAATTGATCTTTTCACCAATCACGTCAGATCTTTTCACATCAGGTCAAAATACCAATTAGTGAAAAAAACATCAGAGTTGGGCTGCTTGTGTTAACACAGCCAAAGAGAGCTCAATTGACCGTAGCAGCAGGACTTTAAACATTGCTTTCTGGGTCACTTGCAATCACACAGGAGCCCAATGCCGACGGAAGCAAGGTAAGGGTGCATCGTTGTTTTTTTTATTTTGGTTTGATTTGTTCTGCTTTTATCTCTATAATTTATTTTACTAACATCATCTCGCGAACAAATCACTTCGGCCACTTGCAGCGCAATCTTGGATTTTATGGAATCTTTTTACAGCGCAGCATACTCTATAATAGAATATGAAGATAATAGACTCATGGAATTAGTTTAACTGTTTTAAAAATACGATTTCTCTTTTCATTTGAAATGGTTAGACCATTTTATGTCACACTCAGTAGTTTTAACACCAGAGAAGATGCTGATATTCCATGTGAAAATCTTCCAGAAAGCCCATTGTAGCGCTGTCTCTCGGTGGCCCAATTTCTTGTGGAATGGATCAAAGTGACTTCCTTTAAATATTTGCTCGCTACTTATCTACACATGTAACGTTGCTTTAAAAATAGCTACATGAAAACATCGAATTGATTGCCAGGGTTAAATAAAGTGAACGCTGTATATTCTCCATGGCTTTGTTTGACACATACAGTACTTCAAATAAATCTACAGATATATACATCTCTGAAAAATAGTTTCGGAATTATAGTAGTACATTTCAAAGCAATGTCTTTTGAGTGACATAACAAGCAATGCCAACATAGTCGCAGGTTTGTAGCAAGCATATATGATGTGTACGTGAGTAGTAGATGTAGTTTTGCAGTAGTAGTAGTAGTAACTCCTCAGGGAGGGATGTGTAGCTACGTTCCTCTGTGTGTTACTGTTATGATCTCTGTGTTTCCGGCATGCGTTTGGTTTGATGAACAGAGGGGTGTGGTGGTGTGTGATGTCATCTAGTTGACTATACTATGCCTGCGTCCCAAATGGCACCCACATAACACGTATGGAATTATGTAGTAACCAAAAAAGTATTAAACAAATCAAAATATATATTTGACATACTTCAAAGTAGCCACCCTTTACCTTGATGACAGCATTTCACACTCTTGGCATTCTCTCAACCAGCTTCACCTGGAATGTTTTTCCAACAGAGTTCCCACATATACTGAGCACTTGTTGGCTGCTTTTCCTTCACTCTGTGGTCCAACTCATCCCAACCCATCTCAATTGGGTTGAGGTCGGGTGATTGTGGAGGCCAGGTCATCTGATGCAACACTCCATCACTCTCCTTCTAGGTCACATAGCCCTTACACAGCCTGGAGGTATGTTGGGTCATTGTCCTGTTGAAAAACAAATGATAGTCCCACTAAGCGCAAACCAGATTGGATGGCGTGTCGCTGTAGAATGCTGTGGAAGCCATGCTGGTTAAGTGTGCCTTGAATTCTAAATAAATCAACGACAGTGACAAAGCACCATCACACCACCTCCTCCATGCTTCACGGTGGGAACCACACATGCAGAGATAATCCGTTCACCTACTCTGTGTCTCACAAAGACACGGCGGTTGGAACCAAAAATCTCAAATTTGGACTCATAAGACCAAAGGACAGATTTCCACCAGTCTAATGTCCATTGCTTGTGTTTCTTGGCACAAGCAAGTCTCTTCTTATTATTGGTGTCCTTTAGTAGGGGTTTCTTTGCAGCAATTCAACCATGAAGGCCTGATTCATGAAGTCTTCTCTGAACAGTTGATGTTGAGATGTGTCTGTTACTTGAACTCTGTAAAGCATTTATTTGGGCTGCAATTTCTGAGGCTGGTAACTCTAATGAACTTATCCTCTGCAGCAGAGGTAACTCTGGGTCTTCCTTTCCTGTGCCGGTCCTCATGAGAGCCAGTTTCATCATAGCGCCTGATGGTTTTTGTGACTGCACTTGAAGACTGCACTTGAAATTTTCCAGATTTACTGACCTTCATATCTTACAGTAATGATGTCATTTCTCTTTGCTTATTTGAGCTGTTCTTGCCATAATATGGACTTGGTCTTTTACCAAATAGGGCTATCTTCTGTATACCACCCCTACCTTGTCACAGCACAACTGATAGGCTCAAACGCGTTTAAGAAATAAATTCCACAAATTAACTTCTAACAAGACACACCTGTTAATTGAAATGCATTCCAGGTGAGTACCTCATGAAGCTGGTTGAGAGAATGCCAAGAGTGGGCAAAGCTGTCATCAAGGCAAAGGGTGGCTACTTTGAAGAATATAAAATATATTTAGATTTGTTTAACACTTTTTTTGGTTACTACAGGATTCCATATGTGTTATTTCATAGTTTTGATGTCTTCACTATTATTCTACAGTGTAGAAAATAGTAATAATGAAAAGTCCTTGAGTAGGTGTGTCCAAACTTTTGACTTGTACTGTATGTTACCTCTCCCTTATATTATAGTAGATGGTCAACAGCCTTTTTTTTCTTACATGGGGATGTTGGATGTCCTTCACTTGATCTCTGAAATAACCATCACCACACTGGAAAATCATGCCATTGTGATGGTGATATTTAACACTCCAGGTGAGGTAGAAAGCTTCATCGGACACAGACAGTTCTTCCCCAGAGGCCTCACCCTTTTTTGAAGTCACAACGACCGTTTCATTCAGAATACAATAGGGCAGGGACACAGAGTGGACAGTGAAGTACCTTTCTACACTTGACTGTACAGTATGACTGGGTCAGGCGCAGAGAGGGAGATCTGTTGAAACAGAGCTGAACACTACCAACAGACTAGGTCTCTCGCCTGGAAAGAAATGTCTAAAATAGCCCTGGGCCCAGTTTCCCGATAGCAATGTTACTTAGGCTTACGAGTATTTTAACGATGCATCTTTTCTACAATGGCCGAAGATGTAACATGCGTTTCCCAAAACCACGCAGAGAGAATTGAGTGCGTCTTTGGAGAATGTGTCGATAGCAATAGGATCGGAAGAAAGCGAGCGCTGCTTTCGGATCAGCTTTCTCCATTAAAATCTTTGCTTTACATTATAATTTCTTCACAATACTGATGACTGATCAGCTCCTAGAGAGCTGGGCTATTACCACCTACTGCTGCAAATATTGAGGCAGCTTATTCTAATGTTTACCAAATAAAAATGCACTAAATGACTCATTTTAGGCTAAACATCATGAAATATATATAGACAAATTAGACAGTAGCCTACAAGTAGCAAAATAGAACTCAAATGATTGAACATGAAATGTGTTTCAATATGATTGAAATAGGCCTATTGCTTACTGTTTATATTTTAACGCAGTCATCTCGGTTTTCATTTGAAGCATATTTTTATATGTCGCTTGTATGTATCAATTGCAAAGACATTGGCAACTCTGTTGTGAACTTTATTCTGAAGTTCACTGAGAGACGGAGAACCACGGAGATCTTCTTGGTATAAAGGGAGTGCAAAAAAAGCCAGGATTGGTCAGGTGTTAGATTACGAGCGTTTTGAAGTGCACCGGTAATAATAATGGTTTTGGGAAACAGATCTGAGATTTAACGATGCTCCTACGATGGTTCTAACAATGAACTTAGCCTTTGAAGATGCTTTTGGGAAACCAGGCCCAGGACAGGAAGAGATGGAGGAACTTATGGAGGGCTCTCATAGCCCACTAGGCTGGGAGTGGCACTGTTTACCGACTGTCGGTCTGTCCTCTTTCCTTTATCCTTTTGACTTTTTATGGCTGTGTGTTAGTTCGTGCTCCTCCTCCTCTGCTCACCTGTGATGGAGTGTTCTCCAGCTCACTAGGTTTAAACAGAGCATGAGCAACTGAGCAGAGCCTAGATGGCGTTGGATTCTGCACTGATGGGGTGTAGTCGGTTAGTTTGTCCTGTGGCTTCCTTAATCTGAAGGAAAGGGTTTTCTGGCTTTCTACATCTGAAAGAAATGGTTTTGTGAGGAGGTGTAGACTAGTTTTTGACATGTTGCAATACAACACAGTCCTTGTTGACTTCCACTCCAGACTGTGTGGAGGAGGAGTGTGACTACCATGGTTGTTGGTTTGCATCCCAGGCAGGCAGGTAGTTTCTAGCTCTGTGCCCCTTAGTGAAACCTGAAATACTATAGAAGGTTAAATCATAAAGGTTTGAGCAGCAGGTTCAGGTTGGTAGGAATTTGCCCCACCCTTCCCTAGCTTCCATCAGCCTTTCATGCATGCACAACCACATCTGGATTTTATATTAACTTTGTCTGCATCCCAAATGGTAGCCTATGCCCTTCATAGTGCACTACTTTTGACCAGGGCATTATATAGGGAATAGGGTGCCATTTGGGACATACACTTCCTCTAGCCTTCTAGTAAGCCAATGTTTCAGCGATGGTCACACATTAGTCTTAGGCCTTCCTTCCAATGAGGTTTATCCAAAGATTGTGCTTTGAATCATTGGCTTGCACAGGTTTTATGGTACACAATCCACTGTGCGCACACACACACACAC
Source organism: Oncorhynchus tshawytscha (assembly GCF_018296145.1). Lineage (NCBI taxonomy): Eukaryota > Metazoa > Chordata > Actinopteri > Salmoniformes > Salmonidae > Oncorhynchus > Oncorhynchus tshawytscha. Next base: position 53,030,182 of record NC_056438.1, on the reverse strand, counting down.
ACACACACACACACACACACACACACACACACAGTTTATTTGTTAGTTAATTAATCAATGATGGGGGTGTTTAATTGCAGACGGAGAAGGAGCCGCCAGAGGAGGTCAGTCAGAATTCACTAACTAAATAAACATTCAATAACTGTTGTGATGTTTGTATAGGCTACCTGTAAAAACTTGTGATTTCATGTTTTATTTAACTTGTATTTATTCAGGAAGTCCCATTGAGGTCAGAAGACCACTTTTCAAAGGAGACATGGATATATAACATACATGTTTTGTAGATAATAGAACTGAAAAGTTCCAGTGATGTGCCTTTGTCAAGCCCCAGCACAGGTGTGTGTTGTTGAGCAGCTGGTGTGGTGGGGCCAAGAGTGGCCCCTTGGCTGGGGGTGTAGTCTAGCCGTCAGGTCGGTGCGGAGGGGGGGCACCGACCACTGTGCTCCGTCTGTTTCAGGAATGGGAGGCGGAGAGCCACGACTGGTACTGCTTCGAGTGCCACCTGCCCGGAGACGTGCTTGTGTGCGACAACTGCTTCCGTGTCTATCACCTAAAATGCCTGTCTGATGAGTACAAGCCCCGGGACAGTGGATCCCACTGGCAGTGTGTGGTGTGCAGGGTAGGTACTCCTATAGGCGGCAGGTAGCCTAGCGGTTAGAGCGTTGGGCCAGTAACCTAAAGGCTGCTGGCTCGAATTATGGTTGCAAAGGGTCGGAAACTTAACGGTACATTTTCTGAATTTTCCTGGAAATTCATAAATTCATCAAAAAAGTTAGCTTATAACAGTGAACCTTTTTTTGTGGGATACAAGTAAGGCAATTCTAGGTCTTGTGGCATATTTTGGTTAAACTATCCCCAATTCAATGGAATTGCAATCCTCTGCATGCACCACTTTTCCGTCACATGTGCAGCTGATTCTCAAGATCTTGCACACTGATGAGATGCTATTGAGCCCACACTACCTCACTGTCTGAGCCAAGGACCACATGCTTTCTGGTAAGTTTTGATTAAAATACTGGGTGGGGTGAATGCATTTTATATGACATGCATGCCTTTTTGTTAACTAGTAAATAGTAGCCTACAGCAAAGTGTGTTTAAATCATCTATAACTTTCTGCAAGTTAGTGTTTGCTGCCATGTGGGTTTTAGCTTACTTGAGCCTGCTAACAGAGGAGTGATAATTCACCTGTTTCCATACACGTTTCATTTTAAAACATTTATCTTACAAAATAGTTGTTTAATCCAACTGCTTAACTATTTATCTGTACATGGAATTGTATTGTTTTTTTTACTCATTTATTTCTACTACGTCTTTACAGGAAAATGCCACAAGCACTATCTGATGTGTGGAGACATTTCACTGCAGCTAATGTAGAAGGAAAAGCTGTGTACATTTGCAAATACTGTGCCAAATCATATGTGAAGAATGCAACAAAGATACAGAATCATCTGGCCAAGTGCATAAAATCCCCTCAGCGCTCACAACAACCAACCTCTGACAAAAGTCCCTCTACTTCTATTTGAGGTTAAAATGCTGAACCAGACACCATATCGATAACAACAGCTCATGGTCCTCCTGGAATCAGAAGTTTTCTTTTGACTCAATGGAGGAACGTGGTCAGAGAAATGCTGATGAATGTCTTGCTCGAGCTTAGTGTGCAACTGGTTCACATCTGATGCTCACAGGCAATGTGTATTGGAAGAGATTTCTGAATGTTCTTCGCCCAGCATACACCCCTCCAACCAGACATGCTTCATCTACTAATTTGCTGGATGCAAAGTTCAACAGAGTTCAAGTGAAGGTCAAGGAAATCATAAAGAAAGCAGACTGTATTTGCAATCATCTCTGATGGGTGGTCGAAAGTTCGTGGGCAAGGAATAATTAACTACATCATCTCCACCCCTCAACCAGTATTCTACAAGAGCACAGCAGACACAAGGGACAACAGACACACCAGTCTCTACAATGCAGATGAGCTGAAGGCAGTCATCAATGACCTTGGACCACAGAAGGTATTTGCACTGGTGACCGAATGCTGCGAACATGAAGGCTGCTTGGTCTAAAGATGAGGAGTCCTACCCTCACAGCACACCCATTGGCTGTGCTGCTAATGCATTGACTCTGCTCCTCAAGGACATCATGGCACTGAAAACAATGGTTACACTCTACAAGAGAGCCAAGGAAATGGTTAGGTACGTGAAGGGTCATCAAATAATAGCAGCAATCTACCTCACCAAGCAAAGTGAGAAGAATAAGAGCACCACCACATTGAATCTGCCCAGCAACACCCATTGGGGTGGTGTTGTCATCATGTTTGACAGTCTCCTGGAGGGGAAGGAGCCTCTCCAAGAAATGGCCATTTCACAGTCTGCCGATATGGACAGCCCCATCAAGAGGATCCTCCTAAATTATGTATTTTGGAAGAGAGTGGTAAGCAGCCTGACACTCCTGAAACCAATAGCCATTGAGGGAGATAATGCCATCCTGTCTGATGTTCAGACTCTTCCTGCAGATGTAAGAGAAGCAATCTGTACTGCTCAACAAGGTTGGAAAGTGACAGTGAAGATGAGGCCTCAGAGTCTGATGTTCAAGACGTGGACATTGAGGAGGTCCAGGGAGAAGACATGGAAGCCTGAGAAGTAGACAACTAATACTTTAGTTTCTCGACTATCCTTTTACAGATGTATGTTGAAAACGGTTTGGGAGATGCGATGGATCATTGGGGATCATTCAATATTCCCTTTCTTTTGTTTTTTGGTGAAATCATCCCATGTGAAGAGTCAACTCATTTAATTAAAGTTCAATTCATAACAATTTTTATTTATTTTTTCTATTGGAAGGATTGAATCATTTGCAATTATGTCTACTTAAAAGGTGAAAGGTTTGTTTGTCTCTCTCTATATGCTATGGTAAATATATCCAATGCAAAAAAAATCTACATTTAAATGGTATTAATATTAATTTGCATATATTTCCATTAATTCCCATATATTCCTGTTAATTCCCACGGAAAATTTCCACCTGAATATTCCCCAATATGTGCAAACCTAGTTCGAATACCTGAGCCGACAAGGGGGAAAATCTGTCTGTGCCCTGGAGCAAAGCACTTAACCCTAGTTTGCTCCAGTGGTGCCGTTCTACTATGGCTGAACCTGTAAAACAACACATTTAACTGAACCTATCCGGTGTATGTGACAATATAACATATTATATACTCAGTTAGCTCTCATCAGTTCCAATTTACTGCTAGCTACACGTGGTTTGAATAGAGAGCTGGATGGGTTACAGAGTCATTCTCTCTTTCTCTCTAGGGTAGTAAAAAGAAGAACCTGAACAAGCAGGAGATGTGCAGATACCTGCGTTTTATCATTCAGCGCATGAAAGAGAGGGTGAGTGTTGCAGTTCGTTTTATGTTCAGGGTAGGGATGCAGGACCAGGCTGTGGCACTGATTGCATCCCAAATGGCGCCCTATTCCCTATATAGTGCACTACTTTTGACCAGCCCTCCTATAGGGCTCCGAGGGTGCCATTTGGAATGCTACACTGTATTGAATCAGAGCTCTGCCATGTTTTACTCCACTTTAAATCAAGGCCAGTAAAATGTCCCACCACAATGGCTAGGGTTAATCCCAGCTCCCCTCCTCCTTTTCGCCCATCAAATCAAATGTATTTATATAGCCCTTCGTACATCAGCTGATATCTCAAAGTGCCGTACAGAAACCCAGCCTAAAACCCCAAACAGCAAGCAATGCAGGTGTAGAAGCACGGCATCCCATAAATCATATTATTTCTCTCCTGGCACTGTAGGCCGTGGACTTGAACAAGAAAGGCAAAGACACTCAACACCCGATGTACAGAAGGCTCATCCATACCACGCTGGACGTCTCCAACATTCAGGAGGTAACTCCCCGCAATACACTGCTGAACACAGGATTTCACTTTTTTTCTGTCCCAAATGGCACCCTATTTCTTATCTATAGGGAATAGGGTGCTATTTGGGACTTAGTCCATGTTGTTTGGTGAGGGTCTGTGTAAGGGCACGTCAGATTTAGCCCCAGTATAAAGCTGTGATTGTGCAGCTGAGGCTTTCAGATTGCCTCTCGTCACAGCGAGGGCGTCAGTGAGGTCTCCTCTGCACCGTGATCACTGGTAGTTCCCACCAGCCAAGCCCTGCCTGCCAAATTGGCTGGGAAACAGCACAGCGCTCCCCGCCACTGTCTCAGGGTAGTATTCATTAGTGCACACTAGCAAAACGTTCAGCTTAGTCCCTCCCTGTTCCAGTCGGTTTTCTTCTGTTTGGTGCTGAATAGGCCTCTGGATAGGCTGGAAAACAGCACAGCGCCTCCCTGGTTTGGGTCTCGGTCTCTGGGTCTGTGGTGCACTGCCCTCCTCTGGTCTCTTATGGTACTGCAACTGCACCACACAACCCCCTCTCTGCTGCCCTACCCAGTGTGAATGAATAGTCCTCTTTGTGTTCTCTCTCTCTGTATCGCTGTCTATGTGTTGCAGAACCTAACCGAGGGGAAATACAAGAGCTTCGACGAGTTCAAGGCAGATGCCCAGCTGATCGTGCACAACACCGCCATCTTGTTTGGAGGTGGGGGGGTGTGTGTGTCGTTCACAACCATGCTGTTATTATGGGTTGCGTCCTAAATGGCATCCTATTCCCTTTATACTGTACTACGTTTGACCAAGGACCATAGAGCTCTGGTCTACAGTCGTGCACTATATAGGGAATAAGGTTCCATGTGGGAAACATCTGTGAAGAGCAAGTTTTGCTGTCAGATTTCCTTCCTACTACAGCTACAGCTTAGAAAATAAGACCGTATAGTTGTGGCAGATATGTAATTTGAAGGAAGCACGAAGTCTGAACTGTTATTGATTTGTCTTCCAAAAAATGAGGAGGATCATGTCTCTCTATGTAGTCACAATGCATTTGTGGTGGCATGTTCAATGGAACAAAATCCTTACAATGTACTTCAATGTTATTTTCCCAACGTTAACGAAACCTGTTCTTGTTGCAGTTCATAGTGACCAGGCTGAAATAGCACGGTTGCTCTACAGTGACACATGCCATGAGGTAAACCATTTTTTCCCCTTTTTCTTTTCTGAACTAAATGTGACAGATTTGTATTGTAGTATTCTAGGTGGTTGTGTTGTGAGTGGCAGGGCAGCTGTTCTCTGTGTCTCTTCATCATTCGCTCCACGTCTCGCTCTCTCTCCAGCTGAACGAGTTGATGCTGTGTAAGAACTGCTTCTTCCTGTCCAACGCTCGGCCTGACAACTGGTTCTGCTACCCCTGTGTGAGTATCAAGCGGTCTTGCCTTCAATGCTCCTGGGGCGTTGATTGTTGAAATGATCAAGATATCAACTCAATGTAATATTGGCCGTAATGTTAGTGCTATGTCTGAAACGTTATTGCCCCAATAGAATTGCCATAAGGGGACAAATAAAGTTTAATGAATTGTATGTGTGTATTATCTGGTGTCGTTTTGCCCTGTGCTGATCTGGGGTTGTGCTTGTTGTTGCAGACTCCTAATCATGAGGTTGTGTGGGCTAAGATGAAGGGCTTTGGCTACTGGCCGGCCAAGGTCCTGCAGAGAGAGGACAATCAGGTGGACGTCCGCTTCTTTGGCCACCAGCACCAGAGGTCAGCCATCACACGGATACAGAGGCTGCGTCCCAAGTGGCACTGTATTCCCTATGTAGCTCACTATTTTCAACCAAAATGTTCATCAAAAGGAGTGCACTAAGGTGCTAGAACTCATCTACCACCAGAGGTCAGCCATCACACTCGTGCTGATAGACAGGGCATAGTTATCGTGCGGCTACTTATGCAACAGCCTTATCACTAGGACATGAGTCTCTGGATCTGAGGGCCAACTGTATTGACACGCAGAGCGGCGGATATATCATAGTGGATCATTTTAAACTTTCGAACACCCAGAATTTCTTGTCTGTACTCTTATCATTTCTAGGCTGACTGCTCAAACGGAATTCTTCTGCTCCTCTGTCGTTCGTTACATACTTCAGTCTGATACTGTCGTCGCTGAAGTTGTTTTGTGGTGACGAGGGGTGTTGTACCAAACAAAGTCAGAGTATCAAAGCTAGTGACGAATTTCAAAACCTCCACTTTACCCACGTGTGTTCTGGCTCTGGCCCAACTCATCGGTTTCTGTACCAATCAGACGGCCCTGAATGTGTTCACATTCGGTGAAGGGTCGGTAGGTACTCAGATCCAGACTCTGCGGAGAAGAAACTAATGTCCGTGGGCATGGCGTAGCGTTTGGCCAGAGCAAGGCATCTTGCTATCCATGCAATATATTTTCCCCTGGCTATGGAGCTTTGAGAGATTCCCTGGCTGCTCTGACGGTTGTCCCTCCCCCTCCTCCTTGTCCCCAGAGCGTGGATCCCTGCAGACAACATCCAGGACATCAAGGTGTCGGTGCAGCAGCTGCAGGTGAAGCGCAGCGCGAGCTGGAAGAAGGCCTGTGATGAGCTAGAGCTGTCCCAATGCTTTCAGAGGGAGGGCCGCTTCTGGAAAACCAAGGCGGTGGAGAGGCTGGAGGAGAGGAGAGGAGACGGAGAAGAGAGGCTGACAGAGAGGCCGGAGGAGGCAGAGTACTCAATCTCCTCCACCAGCAACGATCAGGTCAAACATGTACGTATGCATGCACTAGCATCACACACACACTCTCTCACATACATACATACATAGGTATTTTTTATTTGCATGTTGAAAATAAGCTCACTAAAAGCTGCTCTGGTGTGTTTTTAGTAGCTAATTTAATATTACAGGTCCTGTAATAAATTAGGAGGAATTTCAATGATTTGAGAATGTGAGGGTCAACACAAACACCATCTGTATTGTTATGGCTCAGGCTCGAATGGTTGCCGTGGTAACGGAAATGCTTATCCAACAGAGGTGTTAGACATCTCTGATACTGCGCTACTGTAATCCAATATGTTGTGTTTCTCCCCAGCAGAAAGCAGACAGACAGGCAGACCGAGACCATCAGCCAGACAGGCAGGAGCCTAAAGCAAAGAAGAGCCGTCGCAGTCAAGCTCCTGAGCCCAAAGAGGAAGCCACTGTAAGTATCCCAACACTACTGTTGTACGGTCACCTTAGCCAGTGTGTTACCATGGTATGTGTCTGTGTGTTTCATTTGAAGTGTTTTAGGGCTTGATTTATTCTCTGTCGCATATAGCGCGCTTGACATTTAAAGGTAATTTCCGATTTGAGCTGCCATACGCAGCGTTTACCGTGAGTGCAGTTTCCGCATTGACTTTAAAGTTCAATCGCACTAAACTTTGCGATATGGATTGAATCAAGTACTTAGTGTTTGTGTGTGAGGGGTGGGGGTTCTGTGTGTGTGTGTGTGTGGGTAGGGAGATGTATGCGTGTGTCTGTTTCTATGTTTGTTTGCTTGTTTCTCTCTCCATCTCTAACACCATCTCTGACCTCTCTTCCCCCAGGACCCGGAGCCTGAGATGGAGGCTGTGAGCAGCAGCCAGGAGATCCCTGTGACGACGCCCCACCAGCCAGAGAAGCTGTCTGTCTCCACGCAGACCAAGAAGGCCTCAGCCACCTCGCCACGCAGCCTACACCGCAGCACCCAGACCACCTCTGACGGAGCCTGCCAGAACATGTGCCACGAGAAGTACACCAAGATCTTCAATGATGTCAAGGACATGATGAAGGCTGACAACAAGAGGGAGACGGAGCGCATGGTTCGAGAGGCCCTGGAGAAGGTGAGGGACTGGGGGTTCGAGAGGCCCTGGAGAAGATGAGGGACTGGGGGTTTGAGACTGAGGGGGTTCGAGAGGCCCTGGAGAAGGTGAGGGACTGGGGGATTGAGACTGAGGGGTTCGAGAGGCCCTGGAGAAGGTGAGGGACTGGGGGATTGAGACTGAGGGGTCCGAGAGGCCCTGGAGAAGGTGAGGGACTGGGGGATTGAGACTGAGGGGTCCGAGAGGCCCTGGAGAAGGTGAGGGACTGGGGGATTGAGACTGAGGGGTGCGAGAGGTCCTGGAGAAGGTGAGGGACTGGGGGTCCGAGAGGCCCTGGAGAAGATGAGGGACTGGGGGATTGAGACTGAGGGGTCCGAGAGGCCCTGGAGAAGGTGAGGGACTGGGGGATTGAGACTGAGGGGTTCGAGAGGCCCTGGAGAAGGTGAGGGACTGGGGGGGTCCGAGAGGCCCTGGAGAAGGTGAGGGACTGGGGATTTAGACTGAGGGGGTCTGAGAGGCCCTGGAGAAGGTGAGGGACTGGGGGATTTAGACTGAGTAGGACATAGAACAGTAGGACACTGAGAAAAGCTTTTATTGAATTATTCTTAAAGAAAAGGTAACACGCTAACACACAAGTATACCACAGGTATCAAAGTTGAGGCTCATTTTCTGTGGTGTGTGTCTCCAGCTGCGTTCTGAGATGGAGGACGAGAAGAGGCAGGCGGTGAGCAAGGCAGTGTCGGGGGGCCAGGCTGAGATGGAGAGAAAGTGTAAGACGGTGAAGGAGAAGTGTAAGGAGGAGCTGGTGGAGGAGGTGAAGAAGATGGTGGCCCAGCACAAGCAGCTCATCTCCACCACCAAGAAGAAGCAGTGGGTGAGTGAGAGCCTTCTCTTTCCCTCGTTTTCTCTACCACACATAGCTCAGTCTGTTGAGACCTGAGGGGCTAAATCCCCAAAAATATTTGGACACGCACAGTTCATTCATTGTTTTTTTAATGGATTTGTCCCACACCCCACTACCTACAGTGGTAGCTAAGCACATCTTTGACCTTTTGGGATTTTTAACTCCATAACCAAAAGGCCAATACATAATTAGAGCAGAACTAGACATAGTCAATATAATGTATCAATTGAATATGACAGTGACTTAATAGCAAATTAGTTATTTGTTAAAGTGGTATTCACAAATTACATCACAGTAATGTACGAAAAAATTCAAGCCTAAAGAGGAGCCATGTCAGTTCTGACTGTGTTTATCCTCCAGTGTTAGAACTGTGAGGAGGAAGCCATGTCAGTTTTGACTGTGTGTTTATCCTCCAGTGTTATAACTGTGAGGAGGAAGCCATGTCAGTTTTGACTGTGTGTTTATCCTCCAGTGTTATAACTGTGAGGAGGAAGCCATGTCAGTTCTGACTGTGTGTGTGTCCTCCAGTGTTATAACTGTGAGGAGGAAGCCATGTCAGTTTTGACTGTGTGTTTATCCTCCAGTGTTATAACTGTGAGGAGGAAGCCATGTCAGTTCTGACTGTGTGTGTGTCCTCCAGTGTTATAACTGTGAGGAGGAAGCCATGTCAGTTTTGACTGTGTGTTTATCCTCCAGTGTTATAACTGTGAGGAGGAAGCCATGTCAGTTCTGACTGTGTGTTTATCCTCCAGTGTTATAACTGTGAGGAGGAAGCCATGTCAGTTCTGACTGTGTGTTTATCCTCCAGTGTTATAACTGTGAGGAGGAAGCCATGTACCACTGCTGCTGGAACACCTCCTACTGCTCCATCAAGTGTCAACAGGAGCACTGGCACGCCGACCACAAACGCACCTGCCGCAGGAAGAGATGAACAACAACCCCCCCCCCCATTGGCTCTCCCCTGATGTAACTTACCCAACCACGCCCCTACCTGACTTCCTGAACACTTTCTGGACCGAATATATGCGGGGAAAAAAATAGCTATTTTCATTTTATTTCAGTACTTTATTTAATATACCCAGTGTATCGATTTTAAAAATATATATATTATCAAGAGCATGGCTCGAATGATTGTTTTTTTATTTTATTTTTATGAAGTGCTAATTTGACCTATGTTGCAGAATGTGTTATTTAAGTGTCTAGTAACAGATGAACATTAACTGAAAACATTTTATTACCTGCATTTTTTTCACTTTTCTTACTGTTAATGTTTAACAATGAATATTACAGTCGATCTTTATACCGTAAGTACTATTGCAGTGTTGAATAAGCTCTGCTTTCATACAGAAAATATTTTTTAAAATGCTGAAAATCACGAGAAACAAAATGTAATTGTGAAAAAAGGAAATGATCCATAAAATTTTTGCATGATTTTATCATGAACATATTTTGGTAAATAACACCTTTTTATTGTTTTTATCCATTTTCAAGTCTCTTAAACATCGTTGGGAACAGGGTTATGAAGTCAGCTATAAAGATGCTGACAAATCTTCCCTTTGTTATTATGCACATTTTGAATATACTGTAATTTTTATGAATTAAAGAAAAAGTTATACATTTCTTGGGAATATATAGCAATCTTTACTGAGCTGGATCTTAGAGAGGTTCCTTCATAATTTGACCGTTTGCACATTTAATTTCATGACCCAAATGCTTTGTAATATTGCCAAAAATGACATTTGTTAAACCGTATCTTAAGAGAAAGTGCGTGCTGTTTTTCCCCCTCTTGTTTATGGTTGGCACCAGTGCCATGGTTATTGTGATGTTCACTGTAAGTACGGTTTTAGAATGCTCAGTGACTAGTTAGACATTCACTGCTTATGCTGTTGGTGGTCAGTGCCTGTTTTTTCAAAACTATCCTCATATTCTGAGTGAAGAGATGTGCATGTTGATAGTTACACATTTTTATTACTAGAAAAATAAGAAGCTTGCAAAGTATCTCGGTTTCACCATAGACAATGAATACGGATGGACCAATATAAAATATGCAAATATCAACGGTGATCAGGCTTATCTTTTAGTACTTTTAATTTTTTCTTACTGGAGTCTGAATGGTGTGCAATGTTATTATCCTTTGCTTAACATGTCTTGGATCATTTCTTAAAGGGTAATGTAATTGCCAATTTTATTTAGAACAGAAGTACTAACCAAGAGGCTACTTGGGAAGTCAGCCATTATTGTAAGTCCATGTGACTGTTTCCTCAGTTATGAAGAGCTGACTGAACAGAGGAAAGGTCATCCCCTGCATTCATTTTGCCTAGTTTTGGACACCCGGTTTTCAATGATGGCAACTCTCTCTCTTCCGGTAGCTCCGACAAAGTGTATCACTTTTCAGAGCTAACACAATTTTTTGTATTCGTTAGAACATGATGACAAATAATGGCGTAGACTTTCTTTTCAATCTCTTACCCTAACCCATAGTCTGTTTTGTTGTTTTTCAAACAGAGAAGCAGTGTAATGTTTTAGAAGTAATGAACAAACTGCCTGATTTGCCACATGTAATCATGTTCTGTTTAATCCTGATACACTTCCTCAGGAGACTGAACAGAATCATGCATGCCCTGCACGAATGCCACAATCTTTCTCTCCCTGTCTCATGGTGTTAACAAAATCATATTCTGTTTGTCATGGTTGCACATGTAAATAAACTGGTTCCTTTACACCATGTCATTCTAATGCGATTAAAGGCAACACACACTGATGGTGCATTCTAATGGAAGTTATTAACAATGCTGAGGTTTGCAAGTAGTTCACCACTGGCAGTAGTTAACTCATCTGCCCTCTATTAGTAAGGCTAAGAGAGAGGACCAATGTAATTGGGAATCAGATTAAGCTGTTGATATGTTGCCTTGAAAACCAGTAGACCCCTGCAGTTCTTCTTAACTGGTCAACTGTCTATCTATTACTGAGGTGAGTATCACTGTCCAGACCTCAACCACTCCTCTTAACACAAATGTTTGGTCTTCATTGTTTCGAAAACTTTGTCTGCACTTTGGAAAGTGTTGTTGCATAGGAGTTAAATCCGATCTGATAATTGTATTGGCTTACTGATAGAGGATGTATTTGTCCATCCCAGTATTAATTAGTTATTTCCCTTTGTGGAAATATTTTGATGTCATTCACGTTTTAAAGTATTTCTGGAAACTTGCATGAGTACGATGTGCATATTATGTTCCATTTTTCTCTCATTTTAAAAGAGCGTTGTACTTCCTGAAAATGCCCTTCAAATTGCATTCTAGCAAATTCTCACTATTTTCTGTCGAGAAAAGGGTAACGTCTCACACATGACTACAACTAAACCCCCCCCCCAATATGTATACTGTTAATCGTGGCTTAAAGGTCGACTTTGGGCACGAAAAATGGTCCGTCTCGTTCTCAATTTTCAAACAGAAATGGGGTGTACTTTGTGGTTAATCGACGTCATTCCAACGTAGCTAGTTCGTTAGCTAAACTTGTCACTAGCCAATAACTTATCCAGTATGTGTTGACGTCATTTCACAGGATTTGTTTTTAGACAGAAGCTGTAGACGTCGGTAAGACTTGGCATTTCTGAAGCCAAACAATTTTGAACGTGCATTGATCAGTTATACAGTTTTAAAGTGTTTTTGTCCAAGGTCGACCTTTAAAATGTTCTATGCTACTGGCATTTTAACGCTTTAGCTAGCAATATGTGTATATAAATATATTCTATGTGCTAACATGGAGAATAAATGTATCAAAAAGTTCCTGTAGTTGAGTATTCATTTATGTCCATCTGAGGGTATTTTAGGGCTCTATTCAAGCTATCACTGAAGCGTTACAGATTGAGTGGTTAGAAATGTACAGGTAATTTCTGATTGAGCCAACATATTGCTGGGTGTACCGTGAATGCAGTCTTCGCTGACGCGGGAACACTGCCTTTAAATTTCAATAACGCTGAACATCCATGATATGGATTGAAGCAACGGAAGCAATGGGCCCTGGTCAAAAGTAGTTCACTAAATGAATAAATGGGTGCCATTTGGTTTGAAACCTGAGAAATATCTAAAAGTTTCCAGGGTAAGACAGAAAAATATTTTTCTTGAACTTCAAAGTACTTTTTGGATCAGTAAAACAATGTTTGCTGCGCAAAACAAATATTTTCAAACATACTTTTTCTCATATTGTTGGCCTTACTATAGGCTAGAATTCAATCCGATCAATGGTAGATCCCTGTAAGTGTGCTTGACATTTACAGGTCATTTTCAATTGAACCGACATGCATGTTTACCGTGAAAGCGGAAACATTGCCGAAAAAGGGCAATCCGGTTAAATCTCGGCCCTATTCTTGAAAAAGGCAGGTAGTGTCAACACTAAATTAATGGTTGTGATTATAGGATGTGAAAAACATTACTTCCATATAGCCAACGTTGGGGAAAATGAGAGTTCGCCAAAGACATGAAGATGATTCAAATAAGTCATTTGTTTCGCTTTCACCGCGATGAAAGACTTTGTGCTGGATTCATTCCATATCGAGAAAGATCCTCGTAAAACATTTTAAGGTAATTTCCTATTGAGCCGACATATGCAGCGTTTACCGTGAATGCAGTCACTGCGGACACGAACATCGCCTTTAAATTGAATTCAAACTAACGCAGCCCTTTCTCGCACTTGAATGAACCTACGCAAGCTTGATTAGTTTCCCAAACAGTCTCCTAACACGGAACCCAGACTGGCTGCGCGTGCGTCATCGTGCATAAATATATTTAGTCCCCCCCACACCAAACGCGATCACGACACGCAGGTTAATTAAATATCAAAACAAACTCTGAACCAATTACATTAATTTGGGGACAGGTCGAAAAGCATTAAGTTTATGGCAATTTAGCTAGAAAATTTGTCCTAGAATATAAACATTGAGTTATTTTACCTGAAATGCACGGAGGTCCTCTACTCAGACAATTAATCCACACATAAAACGATCAACTGAATCATTTCTAGTCATCTCTCTTCCTTCCAGGCTTTTCCTTCTCTTGATTTTATATTGCGAGTGAAGAGATGGGTGAGGCAGGACTTGCAGCTCGATCTGCGTCAGAAATAGAACTGACTTATTTTTTAGCCCTTGGCAACGCAGACACTCCTTGGTGTGCATGAGTAGTGTGGGTGCAATAATTTAATAATATATATTTCTAAATTTATTTTGCGATGCGAGCGGTGTAGTCGGACTGTAACACCCTGACTACACCGCTCGCGCAAATACATTTAGAAATCTATAATCTTCAATTATTGCACCCACACTGCTGACATGCGCCAACGAGCGTCTGCATTGCCAAGGGCTAAAATAGAAGTCAAGTTCTATTTGTGAAGCAGATCGCGCTGCAAATCCTGCCTCCCATCTCCTCATGCCTCTCCCATCTCCTCATGCCTCTCCCATCTCCTCATGCCTCTCCCGTCTCCTCATGCCTCTCCCGTCTCCTCATGCCTCTCCCGTCTCCTCATGCCTCTCCCGTCTCCTCATGCCTCTCCCATCTCCTCATGCCTCTCCCATCTCCTCATGCCTCTCCCATCTCCTCATGCCTCTCCCATCTCCTCATGCCTCTCCCATCTCCTCACTCCCACATTGCTTTTAAAAGCTGCGATATAATAAAATCCCGGCTTTAATTGTATTTGTTTTCAGCCACCAACAGTATTTACATTCAACCATGCAAACTTGCTCACAAGTGAGTTCTAGATTTCCAATACAGCTGTTTTCTTCATACCGAAAAATGTTTTATTTGAAGATATCAATGTTCCCAAACATGTAGATACAGTAGGCCTAAGACTTTCTTCTGGAAATAAATTAACTGAATAACCACTAAAAGCAAACATGTAAACCTATTCCCAAAATTAGGACTTCATTACAAAAAGATGTCAAAATCCCAAATATAAGGAGCCTATTTAAATCTGTCAAAATATACTACATGAATTAGAAAGACTATATTGTGCTACTTCCATTAAATGCTCCAATGTGCAAACACTGAAATAGTTATTCTTGTAACTTATACCATGACATTGTTGAATACTTGTTTCTGATTGGCTTGAAGGGCATTCTAGAGCGTGCATTATTTCCCTATTACGCATGGTATAATTCAATGGCTGTAGTTCATTACATGTTCTATGTTTGATCTGCTTTTAAAAGCGAAAGTTGAATTTAAAACATTTCCCATTGTTAAATCGATTTTCATAACAGCAAGCTAGGACTGATGGTTTGTTAGCTAACTAGCAAGTATGTTTGTTTGGTTACTACTACTAACTTGCTAGCTACTTCAGTGGATGTTGAAACATTTGTACCTGCAAATTAACACATTTTTGCAGCGGTATAAAAAGGGATAATCAACATGAGGCTCTGCATTCTCTGGAAAATAATGCAACGCCGCTAGCACATTGCTCATCGTTCACTATTTTCCATAGAACGCATAGCCCCTCGATTATCCCTTCCATATTTCACTACACTCAAACAAATATATGCATGTATGAAAGTTGCCATAGTTGATGGATTTTGTAATACATTTTGAAAACCGTAATACATATCTTCAGATTAGATTTTCATATGGGTAGACCTGTGTAAACCTTTTCACAATAGGAACGGCTCAGATCTATACCTCTTTAATGAAAGCCACCAAATATCAGCAGTGTACCAGATGAATTTGCAACAAGTAGATTTACAGCACTGCGACAAGTATAGGATGGGACAATTATAATTTTTCAATGAACAACTATGAAACAGTATAAACGTGTGTCTCAACCGAGGGCTATGAGCTTAGCACACACTCATCTGTTACTTTGTAAATCTCTAGAAACGGTTCACTGTAATGTTTGTGAGTAGAATGCATTGCCTCTGTTGAGATAAGCCTTTCAAAATAAAACAAGTGGCAAAACATTAAATAGTTCAGATGTGCACAGACTGCGCTGTTAAGGCTGGCTGACTCAGTATTTGTTATTTCGCATCAATCATTCTTGGTTAAATATCTTTTTAAAGTTGTAATAGAGCAAACTGATTGATTGATGGCTTTGATTCATTATACATTACACTACCATAGAAGATATGGAAAACTTGCTATGTAATGTGTGTATGAACCAAGTTAACAAAACCCAAAATCTCATATGTAACATATCAAATATGCTTGGGCATATGATAGAATTACATTGAGATGCAACCTCTGAAACAGCAGGTAGGTAGCCTAGCAGTTAAGAGCGTTGGGCCCATAACCAAAAGGTCGCTGGTTTGAATCCCGAGCCGACCAGTTAACATCTGTCAATGTGCCCTTTAGCAGGGCACTTAACCCTAATGGCTCTGCTAAAATTTAAACACTGTGTACTGCTGCAATAAACAAACATTTTATAGTCAAAATCATTGAAATATTTATTTAATTGAAAGACTTATGCCAACTCAGTTCAGACATTTTTTTAATATATAAAAAAAAAGTCAGGGTCATTCTTGCCAATAAAAAGAATGCTGTGTAGATACTAGAAAGTGCTTTTAAAGATTCTAATGTGTTGAAATAAAACATTCTTAGCCATGAACTTTACCGTCAAATCATGTATGTTTCCACACAGATTTAAGGTTTCACTCTCCCCCAAAACTGCTCTTCCACCTTATGAAAGTTGCCTCAAGAATTATTCCTCTAAAGGGTTTCCGTAATAGTGTTGTCTTGTACTTTTCCCCCTCTGACATCAACATAGGAGCCCTGATTGGTCTCTCAATGTAAAAATATTAAGGACTAAACTTTTTATTAAATTCTGGTGAAGATCTCCAACCTGTTGTTTCAGAAACAAGTGTTTGACATGCCAGCACAAAGACATACTCATCATCACTCCCGCCAGAGGCGTTTGTACCATCATCCTTCTCACAGACATTTCTCAAAAAGTGCTTTTGATCTTTTCAGAGCTGTTCTTTGTCTCTGAAATGCAGTACTTCTCGACTTGCATGATGTCTGACATAAACAGAGCTGAAGATGTTGCGTTGTTTGAAGGACATAAAGGGGATGACTATAAGGATTCAGACTGTCCTCTCAATAACTGCACACATTTTCCTTGGTGAATCCTAGGTCTTTTTAATTAATATAGATCTATATTTGATATACTTGATGTGATACTAGTATTCACTCAAGATAATACAATGCTTTGTTTTTATATTAGCAAATATTCAAGATTAAAACATTCTTGAATGTCCTCTCTCATATACTTCTAAAGTGAACAAAATAAATTAAAATCAGTTTTTGTACATACTTACATGATATGAAATAACATAGTGTTTTCCTTCAATTGAAGTATAATGATATTGAACATGACAACTGAGTAAAAGGCTGCTGTAGTTGAAATAATCACACTGGTTTCTCACTGGTTTCCCTTGTAGTTGGGACAGTTGTCACAGAAAAATAAATGTTAGCACAGAACTAAAAACGTAATTGTAAAAAAACAAAAAAAAACAATATATTGTACCTCATATTGTAAAGTTCAAGCACAAAATTGATATGTCCTGTATCAAAACATATCTGTATTTGTAATGACTGATATAAAAAAAGGTCAACATAAAATACCATTTGCCACAGCTTGTAAATATTCTTAAAAAATACCCTAACCTCTTAGAGGGCAGATAAAAAAAGCGAGCGACTTCAGCAATACATAACATGAAAATATATACACACTTAAAGCAATGAACCAAAAAAGCTAAAATCTAATAAACTAGACTGGCTCCTCTCCCATCACTGACACACAGAGCTCCTTCCATTCCAATCTTTCACTACACTAACCAGTCTCCTGTTCCTGACAATTCTAGGCGTTTTTGTTTTGAACTAGCGACAACGTCCCACAAACTAGGCGAGCGCCTGGGTCCAGGACTCACGTCCTCTCCCCCTCCTCAGAGACCAGAGGTCCTGTTGCATTGCAGTATGTACATAAAGCTCGGCCCGTCGGTTCAAGGCCTTGTCTATGGTCTAGTAGGTCTCCAGCTGGCAGGCTACATGTTATAGGCCACGTAGATGGGGTCCAGCTGGTCGGCCAGGAAGCCGTCCCGGAGGTGCATCCTCTGCTTCTCCCCCCGGGAGTTGATGGGGATGACCCCGATGTCCACCACCACCACCACCCCCACGATCAGGTAGTGTTCCTCCAGAACCACGTTGGTCACCAGGGGCACCAGGTCCAGGGCCTCCTGCTCCGACCCATCCAGCTCCACCACCACCACCAGGAGGTTGGTCCACGTGAACACCGCACTGCAAGGGAGAGACAGACAGGTAGTCAGGTTCAGTCAGTTTAAACAACATGAGCTACTGGTCTGAACCATCCAGCTCCAACACCAGGAGGTTGATACATGTGAACACTGCAACAACAAACCATATAAGTAGGTACTGTGCATGTTGTAGGTTAGCTACTCACTCTGGCATTTCAACAAACAGTAAGTCAATCTAGGGCATTTCAACTGGTCACCATTAACAACTTGTAATTGAACATAATCAGCTTGATATTTGAACAGAAAATAATTTGGTAAAATTCCCCTACTGCATGTGTTTGTCCTGATTTGATATATACAATAGGCTGATCAGATCCTTCTATACATCTGACTTGTATATAGTTAACTAAAGTTTTTCTGCATCGTACTGGCCGCCTACTTGCTTTCTCTCTTGGATAAAATGTCCCGAAAACGTTGAGCAGAACCACAAATCCCCAAGCTACTGTATTTTATCAGGATGCTTATCATGAAGCCTTATGAAGTTACAGTCATCACCATTCTGTGATGCTCTTATGCGTCCTGATAACGGAGGTCTCGATGTCGATGGGGTGGTACCTCATTCCCCTCAGCTCCATGGCCTCATCCAACGCTCCCACCACATACAGGGCATCGTGTCGCTCTGCACACACACACACAAACATAATAACAAACTGCTGCTACTGGATGTGAAGCTCACCTGTGAAAGTATGCATGATAAGTACATTTGGTAATAAAGGGAACACGTAGCTTACCCCCGCTGGCATCAGTCAGTTCGGTCCTCCTGAGGAAGCCCAGGTATCCGGTGCGGGCCCAGATTGTCTGTGTGTCTCCAAAGCTCAGACGGGAGGTAAAGTGGTCTGACTGCAGGGCCTCGTCTCCATACACTGTGAAGTAGCCGCTGGCATTGTGTCCACTGCACACCCAGATCTGTGGGCAGGACAGCAATTCGATGTTTTAATTCATGCTTTTTAAGTGAGATCCTCTGGGGATCCAATCCATGTCTAGTTGTATGATTGTTTACCCAAATTAATTCAGAACAACTCAGCCCTTCAACTTACAGGACCGCTGGACGTATCGCTAATATCAAACATGTTATAGTGGATCTGTGTCCAGACCAATCCAGTGACAGATGTGTACTTTTAGACCAATTACATAACACTTACTGATCTTAGAACATTATACTGGATATCTAAGATATTAATGGTGTGCTCCTGAAAGGGAACCCACCATCAACAACATCTGTGAACACTGTGTGTTTCCTTGTTTTGTAGTAAAACAGAGAAGAAGACAGTGTTAAAAATGACATCATCGGTGTGCATCCTGTGATGTGAACCAATGGCATTGTCTACTAATTGGTTGATGAGGTCATTGGTTAAACCATCTTCCGCTATATATTTTACTTCAAAACATAGAAACGCCCCATTTTCACAGATGTTGATGTTGGGGTGGTGCTGGAATATGAAGTTTAAAAATTGTAAAATTTCCCTTTAACATCAAGTGAGACTGAAGTTATGTGGGCTGACTCTTGAAGTACACAGAGAGAGACTATTGTAGTTTAGTCTAATGAGAGAGTGAATATCTAATGAGCTATGACACTTAAGTACAGAGAGAGACTATTGTAGCCCAATTTATTGTAGCTTGTATTGTGTTTAATGAGTGAGTGATTATGTCTCAACCAACCTCTCCAAGATGCGAGTCTCCCAGCGGTCCCTTGGTCTCCGGGTTAGCAATGATAATTCGAACCCCAGGTAGAATCTGATGGCATTAAGGAAGAGACGATTAGTGCTTTCACCTCTCCACTCCTCTCTCCTTTCAGAGAGGCTATTTATGTAACTGATTTACTGGGTTGAGGCACAGTGAAGTGGCCCGACTCCCTCTCTCTCCCAAAAGGGCACCATTTAGTAAGCGACCACAAACTGTGTAACAGGATTTAATGTTGCGACGGAAAGAAAAAGCCTCATTGTTGTGTGGTACAGACTGATCCGGATCTCCTGGCTGGTCCATGTGAAACAGAGCAGAGCGCTGCCACAGCCGGGGCACAATTAACTCTCACCTACACTTCCTTAATTATGGGGATGGGTTGCTGTGGAAACTAACTCCTCGACTAGACGAATCACAGCACAGCATAAACACTACAGTTTAATCTCAGTGATTAAAAATACTTCAGAGTCTACCCTATGTCTATGTAAATGACAACCATTCGTTTGTTCATTCACCAAGTCAGGAAAGGGACTCACTTTTCCAGATTCCATGAGTGGTAAACTGTGTGGAGAACCTCTCTCTACCAGACGAACCCTGTGAGGGAGGGAGGAAGTGAAGAGTTACTGGGCCTCTGAGGGAATACTGTGGATGCGTCCCAAATGGCACCCTATTCCCTATATAGTGCACTACTTCTGACCAGAGCCCTGTGGTAATAGGGAGCCATTTGAGACACACCCTGTGAGTCAGCGTGTCATCTGGCTAGTCGTCCTCATTGAGCACTTCATCATCAAGACTAAAGGATACTGGAGAGCAATAGATTATTCTGAAACCTTTCATTTCACATTTCATCCAATGCAGCAGTTTATACAAGCCCTTTTAGTCTACAAATTATACTTTACTTTCAACACAAACACAATAGCTACATCCCAGGGAGGAGGACAGTGGTGGAGACAAAAACGACTGTCTATAATCACAGTGTGCATGTGAATAGCAGCAGCTATATTTGTGAGCGGTGAGGCCCAATGTGCAGCATGCTGTGGCCCTGCTAGTACACTGTGTCTCAGACTCCATCGGTATTCAAATGGCAACCTATTCCCTATATAGTGCACTTCTTTTGACCAGAGCCCTATGGACACTTGTCAAAAGTAGTACACTATAAAGGGAATTAGGGTGCCATTTGGGATGAACCTTAGTCCAGAGCAGCTACAGGCTGGGTCCTATTGATGTGTTGACTGGGTGTGGGAGAGGGACGTAGACCCACTGTTCTGACCCCGGGCCATCTTAAAGACCCGTTTGTAATCTTAATGTCAGACTTTGCGAACACAGCTAGAGGCTCCATAGACAGTTATATCGGACTATTTTACTGTCACAGGGAATGAGTCTGGCTCCAACTTTTATGCGGTGGAACTATTCCACTGTAAATGGACACTGCAGAGGTAATGACTCCTGAACAGCTAATCAAATGGCTACCCAGACTATTTGCATTGTCCCCCCCGCTCTTCTACACTGCCGCTACTCTGTCATTATCTATGCATAGTCCCTTCAATAACTCTACCTACATGTACATATTACCTCAATTACCTGCACGTGGACTCTGAACCGGTACCCCCTGTATAGAGCCCCGCTATTGTTATTTACTGTTGGGTCTTTCTTTTCTTTTTTTAATAGGCGTTTTCATGAAACTACATTGTTGGTTTTAAGGGCTTGTAAGTAAGCATTTCATGGTAAGGTCTACACTGGTTGTATTTGGCACGTGTGCCAAATACAATTTGATTTGAGTCTTCAATGTCATGCGAGCATGGTCCAAGATATAGTTTTGGTTGTGAGCAACATTGTGTTGGCATAGATGTCATACCTCTGATTCTGAAGACCCCCCTGTGTCTATGTCACTCACTGATGTAGAATAAACAGTACAACAGAAAATGCACCACTTCGTGAACTATATAGCTCATTTATCCAATCATTTATTAATCTCAACAAATGCTCAAGAGGATGTTCTGATAGGAGCATGCCCTTACCTGTCGTGCCTCAGCGCTCTCATGTCCACATACACAGTGGTTGGGTCTGGTCCTGAAGTTCCCTGCAGAATGACAACATGCCAGGGTTAGTGTCCGAGCTAGGATGTCTGCTGCCTTACAGAACCATGAACACAGCGCTGTCTAGATGCTACTAGCATGTTAGTGCTTAACAGAATGCCTACAGATCACACTGGTTGTGAATGGCAGCTTTGCGACAAGTCCAACCAACAATACTAATCCTAATGGGTTACTAACTATAACATTCAGACATACCATGGTTGTGGAAGAGGAGAATAAGAAAAGGTTGATGTCAATAAAAACCAAAAAGAACCGAACAGGGCCCGTATCCACAAAGCACCGACAGTTTGAGGTACCGCAAAGGAAAATGTGGGCTAACGCTCACTGACAGGGTTGCAAATGATAACCAATCGCAACGAAGCTGCGACCACGGTCTGGTTGTGGTTGAAAGCAATGGTCAAACGTTTGATAGAAATTATCTCCCACAATAGAAATCGGGGATGGGACTGTACATCGGTCTCCATCAGTACGTTCATTCGTACTTTAGTCACACGTGATCTCTCAGACAGCACTGGGACGATTTTGACTAAACTTGTGTTAATGATGCGTCATTCGTGGCGGATGACGAGTTGCTTTGTTTTCGCATGACACGACCACTTTGCCTACTGTTCATTTTTACTTGCCGATAAATAGCAGAAAACTTTTGAAATGTCTATAATTTTCACCGAGCACAATCAAATAGGCCCTAGCTTTCAATCGCCCAATTTATAGGCATGCCCAATTCAGGCATCTTTTTTTAAACGTGATATTGCTCTCAAGGATAACTTGAAATAACATGATATAGGTTAATTAGCCTAGTCGTTAGAAGTAATTAGGCATATCATGTGAAATCATTGTCAAAAGCTTATGAGGCTACTGTTGCATGTAGTTCTAGATTATTTATAGGTTGATCAGAAATATTTAAAAAAAAATGTCTTTCAACAACTCCAAATCAATTGCCTGCAATGGCACAGGAACCACTGAATCTGTGCCTTTTTCTACTATCTATTTTCTATTATCATGACACCTGCTGGTAACTCCTAACTGGTTAGGACACCTCTTCGAAATATCTGTTGACTAAGCTTCATGCTTAGCTTTATTTTGACCCATAGTAGTAGTAAAATGTCTCTAGCCTCAGCACTTACGACCAATTTTCTAGTGAGAGACGCTTTGTGGATACGGTCCCAGAGCAGAAGGAAAATGAAAAACGTAACCACAAAAAAAAGGTGCACCTAAAAACTGTTCTGAGATCAGATCCAGTCTGATCCACCTCATGCAAACACAGAAAGAAGCCACGAAACAAAAAAAACATTTTGTTTTTTTAAAGAGGAGAGGGAGAACAGAACACTACCAGATGGAAGGAGAGAGAGGAGGTAGACATGGTGATATAGTGCATCATGTCTGAACGAGCAAACACAATCTGTATCTGTCCCTTCAATAGATGGTTTTGAAAGCTGACAGTTCAGTAGAGAGGCTTGACTGGCCAGACACGAGAGTCAAAGCCACACAGACAGAACAACACAATCCCAACATACATTACATTGAACACAGAGGCACCAAGTTGAACAGCAGTGTGCGTGTCTGATAGAAAATACTATCTAGTAGGTTAGTGAACAACCAAAAAACCCATATGAATAAAGAGGAGAAACCAGCCAACAAAGAAATAGAGAAAGCACAGAGCAGCTTCCCCTCCCCAGACTTCCTCAGCCTAGCTCTGGTCCAGGGTGTTACATGCAGCTTGCTGATGTGGCGCTTTCCTCAACGCCCTGGACTAGAGCCATCCCCGGCCCTCCCCAGGTAGATTGCAGTGCACCCGTGACTCAGCAGCATGTTTTAATAGCAATGCTAAGGCTTTGGCAGAGGAAGCAGCAGAGCAGCATCTACCACCAGAGAGAAAGACAGCCATAGAGCTACACATGCTAGATCCTGACTCATTCCAGCCATAGACAGCCAGCTATAGAGCTGCACATGCTAGACTGACTCAGACCAGCCATAGAGCTACACATGCTAGATCCTGACTCAGTCCTGAGTACACGCAGACCAGAACACAAGGTACCGTCAAACAGGACACACTATACAGTCTTACAGCAGTATTACAATAGTACGGTATTACAGTATTGATCTACAGTCACTCAAACATCGAGCAGGCCTACACTACGACAATACTACTACTACTGCAAATACTGCAGTCACACTGCACTAAACTTGAATTGTTCAGATCGGGAATGTGCTTTAGTTCACAGAGGCTAATTTGGACTAGGCTATTAACACTCTAATATAGTACTATACAAGTGACATGATGGTATTGTACTCTCACTGCACTTCTGTCTCTCTGGGTCTCAGAAGGAAAGCAGTCTCGGTGAGCTGTGGCAGTATCTATCTCAAGGCAAACTGGAAGCTGTCACTGATATGATCACACTTGACAAGTTGGCCCAGCACAGGTTAACGTTTCAGTACTGCAGGGATTTCATTTTAACAAGCTGACTTTTTCTAAGTGCTGAGCGCTTTGCTAAGAGGGGTCTCAAATGGCACCTTTAGACAGTAGAATATATTGCTGCTACACAAACAAAACAGTATGTGTGCACATGTCCCAAATAGCACCCTTTCCTCTAGATGGTGCACTACTTTTGACCACAGGCCATAGGGCCCTGGTCAAAAAGAGGTGTGCTATATAGGGAACAGGGTGCCATTCGTAACTCAGCCTATAACAGCTCACCAGAGTGGCAACGGTTGCCTTTCCCTGTTAAGTCAAATATGGCCCCAATATCACCATATAACCCTTATATCACATCACTGTAACTGACCTTTGAATCACACATCCTGTCCACCTAGAAAGCTATTGAGAAGCTTTGAGAATGGCTGTGCCTGTGTCACAACATACTGCTATACCTGTTCTCTACCCTGTCCCCTCCACCCTTCCCTTCCTATCCTAACCCGTCCCCTGCCCTGCCCTCCCTTCCTGCTCACAACACCTGATGAAGAGGGTGATTAGCGAACGTGAAAATCCCCTACCTGGTCAGCAAGCTTCCCCAGCCTGTGAGGCTATAGCAGCAGCAGGAGGAGAGTGAGGAGGAGGTAGGAAGGAGAAATAAGGGGGAGGAGGGAGGAAGAAGGGGGCGAAGACAAAACGAAGTATAAGATGTGGGTGGGGTTATGCAAAACAACAGAGGGGGGGAAAAAAACAAAAATGTCAACTATAGAAATGGGAAACAAAAAAAAACAGAAGCAGCCTTAAACTAAATAAGAAGTTATGTTCTAGGCTTATTAATGTTAGCCAATAGATCAACGTTAGCACATGTTGGGACATTTATACATGATCAGTTACATTTACACGATTTCATTGATAGTATTGATCAGGGATTGATCTGGGATGGGCAACTTCGATAGGGCTGGGGGGCCACAAAACATCTGAACTCATCATGAGGGGCTGTAGTGGCTCGCGAGTCCGCGTACCCACATCCATACCCACAAATACATACCCACACATCCAGTCAGAGGTGGCCCTAGCCTTCTGGGGGCCCTAAGTGAAATTGTGTTACGTATACTCAGGTTAAGAAGAGTAGCATGCAGTAAGTCAGAGGTAATCGCTTATTTACAATAGAGTTTAAGAGGGAAGAATCTATACATGTCAAATAATGGTGTTAAATACAACATTTTCAACAGGCTTCTCGATTGGGCTTTTTGTCGATCCTTCAGATTTGATTGATTGATGGAACAGCGAAGTGCACCTGAAACTGGTGCAAATAGTATTCTGATCTCTATCTCATTAACATTTGAATAGCAAAGCTTACAATCTCATAGCATTTGAATAATAAAGCTTGCAAATAATAGTTGAATCATGTAAAAGAATGAGCCCAAAATTAAAGCATGAAGTAGCAGCATGTGTAAATGCTTATGGACAGCTGAGCTCCAGAGACATAGTGTGCATCCGAAAAGGCACCCTATTCCCTATATAGTGCACTACTTTTGACCAGGGCAAACAGTCGTGCATTATTGAGGGAATAGGGTGCCATTTGAGACGTACACATAGCTCAGTGTATGTCTGATAATAGTTTTTGTCGTTGGTGAGAAGCAGAGGGCAGAGAGAGTGAGATGTGTAGAGGACATCTATGCATGTTGGCTTCTCCTCCTGTGAGCTGTAAACCCTGTCAGGAAAATTACTGTAGGCCCCATAGGCTGGCCCTGGGGAAACTGTGGCTTCCCATGTTAAGTCACAAATGCAGATTAATGACTATAGGCCATTACATTTAAATCAGATTCATCTCCCTCACCCCAAAAAACAAGCAAACTGCAAGGCAACTAGAGAGTTCACAAAGTCTCTAAATAAAACAAAACACAACGAACTTCCAAGACTTGAGGAAAAGGCTTTGCAAACGATACTGGAGGCAGAGAGAATGACAAGAAACAGTCGCACACCTTTCAACAAACACAAGACAATAGAGCCACAAACACACATTGGCTAACATGTATCAAAGAGCCCGTTGTCTACTATGGTGGAAACATTGGTAATAGGATCCATTAAATGTTGGATGCATTGACACCACCAGCGTGCTGTGGGGTTTTCCTTCTCATTCAGTCTCTCAGAGTCCCACTGGTGACAGATTGGGGACAGAGAGAGACAGCACCCAAAGATACTGAACTTAGTAAGAGCACATTTGATAAAACGTTGAGGGACAGAGCACATGTGGTTTGCGGACCAGAGGAGAGGAGGAAGGTACTGACTGTACCTGCAGACAGACGGCCAGGTTGACTCTGCAGCCGAACGAGGTGCTGACTGCTCGGGGGTGGAGGCCCAGGTCTTTGAAGAGCTTGGAGAAGGACTGAGTCAGAGCTATCCTGGGTCTCTCCTCCGCCACCACCACACACGTCCTGACCCGCGACAGGTCCAGGCCCCGAGACTGACGGAGAAACCAGAACTAACTGGATCAAATCAGAACTAACCAGGCTGGATGAGTCTGGGCTGATGGACAATCCACGTATCAGTCAATCAATCAGTGTTTTTACATCAGCAGTTGTCAAAGTGTTTTACTCTCAGGTCATCACATTGTAATAAAACGTTATCTTTGTTGTGGTGATTTGGCCGGTAGATACCTACCTTGAGGGATTCGGTCTGCAGGCCCAGGCCCTTGGTGCAAAGCTCCATGACACTGTAGGAGCAGAAGGTGTCCCTGACCTTGTACTGACTGACAGCTAGCAGCCACAGAGCAGGGTTCACCTCCAACTCCGAAGGCGGGATCAGGATCGACTGGTGGCCGGAGTACACACTAGAAACAGGAGACACAGAGTGAGTACACACAGGACACTAACTAGGTAGTACACACTAGAAACAGGAGACACAGAGTGAGTACACACAGGACACTAACTAAGTAGTACACACTAGAAACAGGAGACACAGAGTGAGTACACACAGGACACTAACTAGGTAGTACACACTAGAAACAGGAGACACAGAGTGAGTACACACAGGACACTAACTAGGTAGTACACACTAGAAACAGGAGACACAGAGTGAGTACACACAGGACACTAACTAAGTAGTACACACTAGAAACAGGAGACACAGAGTGAGTACACACAGGACACTAACTAAGTAGTACACACTAGAAACAGGAGACACAGAGTGAGTACACACAGGACACTAACTAAGTAGTACACACTAGAAACAGGAGACACAGAGTGAGTACACACAGGACACTAACTAGGTAGTACACAGGACACTAACTAGGTAGTACACACTAGAAACAGGAGACACAGAGTGAGTACACACAGGACACTAACTAGGTAGTACACAGGACACTAACTAGGTAGTACACAGGACACTAACTAGGTAGTACACAGGACACTAACTAGGTAGTACACACTAGAAACAGGAGACACAGAGTGAGTACACACAGGACACTAACTAGGTAGTACACAGGACACTAACTAGGTAGTACACACTAGAAACAGGAGACACAGAGTGAGTACACACAGGACACTAACTAGGTAGTACACACTAGAAACAGGAGACACAGAGTGAGTACACACAGGACACTAACTAGGTAGTACACAGGACACTAACTAGGTAGTACACAGGACACTAACTAGGTAGTACACAGGACACTAACTAGGTAGTACACACTAGAAACAGGAGACACAGAGTGAGTACACACAGGACACTAACTAGGTAGTACACAGGACACTAACTAGGTAGTACACAGGACACTAACTAGGTAGTACACACTAGAAACAGGAGACACAGAGTGAGTACACACAGGACACTAACTAGGTAGTACACACTAGAAACAGGAGACACAGAGTGAGTACACACAGGACACTAACTAGGTAGTACACAGGACACTAACTAGGTAGTACACACTAGAAACAGGAGACACAGAGTGAGTACACACAGGACACTAACTAGGTAGTACACAGGACACTAACTAGGTAGTACACACTAGAAACAGGAGACACAGAGTGAGTACACACAGGACACTAACTAAGTAGTACACACTAGAAACAGGAGACACAGAGTGAGTACACACAGGACACTAACTAAGTAGTACACACTAGAAACATGTACCATACAGTAAGTGCGTAGCCTGAGAGCACACAAACTTAGACTTCATACACTTCACACCTGGGACCATGAGTGTACTAACAGCCAACTACATTATATATTCAGTGGCTCCATTTATAATCCAGACCAATGCCATTTCATCAAGGCCAATGCAACCTCTAATAGTACAGCTAACTAGTAGCTAGTGAATTATACACTGAATAACAAGTCAGGGCTAGTTTGCGTAGGCATCAATCAGAAACACAGGCGGCAAATAAAACAGCTTTGTTCTTTAGCAAGGTCCTGGTATTGAGACAGCACCCCACTGAGGATATTTCCATCTGAAGATTTGCCAAGTTGAGTGGTGCCATGTCAGAGAGAGCTTCCAACGGGGAGGCGATTAAAGAAAGCCCAGCGGACAGCGGAGCAGAACGGCGTCATCGTCACAAGGAGGCGGGTGGGAGGCTAAACACAGCAGAATAATGCATGCGCTGCATTTGGCCCCCTGCTTAGTCTCCCCCCCCCCGGGCCTCTGACAGGCCTGTAATGTCCTGACAAGGCCCCAGCATGGCACAGGTCTAACTGGTCTGCCTGAAGAAGACAGGCTTCCTGACATCTGTAGGTACTGAGAGACGGTGCATTCCGATGAGGACGTCACTCACTGTGTGTGAGGGTCTGAGTGAGGGGCAAGAGTGAACATAGCATGGCTTCTTCAGAACAGAGGTCCAGGAGTAGCTGTGTGTGTGTGTGTGTGTGTGTGTGTGTGTGTGTGTGTGTGTGTGTGTGTGTGTAGTGTGGACGCAGCAGAGCTAGATGTGTGTGATGTGATTGGTGGGTAGTGACGAGGCTAGAAGGGTCCATCTCTCTCTGTTTCACCTGCAAAGGCACCAGAGGACGAAGCCCAGGCCGCAGTAGGGGTCCAGACAGATAGCCACCTCACGGGAGGGGTACAGCTCACACTGCAGCTTGATAGAACGGCAGAAGGCACTGGTGGCAGTATGAGACATCTACACAGGAGGGATGATAAGAACAAACGCATACAGATTAGTAATTTAGTTAACACTCTACTTGGCTATAGCCTGGTCCCAGATCTGTTTGTGCTCTTGCCAACTCCATTACAAAATATGACAACAAGTGACAAGGAGTTGGCATAGTGGCACAAACTGAAGGGCACTCAAGCGACATCACAAAACCAACAAATACAGTCTATCATTTTTACCAGGGTGGCCCTTTATTAAACAATATACACATGACGTACATGTGTACCCCAGTCATTCTTTCAGAACTTTATCAATGTACAGTATGGTATTCAAGCCCAAGGCCTGGTTTTGAGTTTCAATGGAACTGCATCAGAATTAGGAAACGCACTGCAAAAAACTATTCAAGTAAATATTCTCATGAGCTGCTAGTAAGAGTACCACTCCTGAATCCCTAACTAATGAATAAATTAAATCGTAGAACAATGACTCAACGCGGCTGAATATATAGTGGGATAACACTTTCACAACTTGGTGCGTCTCCCCTCCGGTAGATAGAAGCTGTTATTGTCCCATTGAAAAACACTAGTTCCACTCCAGCCTGAGAGGTTGTTAAAGTGGCACGCAATCCTATCCGTGTCACAAAGGATACACTATTCTCTATACAGTGCTGTACATTTGACAAGGGGATATAAGGAGCTTTCCAAAAGTAGTGCACTAAGTAGGGAATAGGGCGCCATTTGGGACACAAGCAGTGGGAGGAGACATGTTCTCACATGAAACCCAAATTCAGGGTTTTGTCATGTTAATCAGTGTACAGCATGAGAGACATCATTATTTGACATGGCTGAACAGCCAGAGTGCATCTTGTTTTAGTAAACTACAGAAAAGAGCCCCACACGCCACAGCAATTCTCCCCCACCACCTCAATCGACCCTATTCCTCTACGTGTTTTCAGCTAGACGGAGAACAGAATAGACAATCGCCTCTAGGTGAAGGGAGAAAATCCACAGCCTCGTCCACTGAGGAACTGATAGCAAATTTGCTTCCTTGTAGATTCATCTTTACAAGTTGCTATTTCACTGGATTTCCTACTGAGCTTCGTCGGTCAGACAAAGGTTTCTACATGGCCAGATGAACTGTGAACAAGGCGTGTCCTAGTACGGCGTTGGATCTGTGGCGACAGCGAGAACAGGCCTTCTGGGTGAGCACCGTACTGTGACAGATTCAGCAGTCATCCACAGCAGAGGGAGGCTGGGATCAATAACTGCTTTCATGTTGTTGAAATGTCACCACTATCTTTCCACTCAGACGATCACTTCATACAGCTTGTTTCTGTTTCACTTCATACAGCTTGTTTCTGTTTCACTTCATACAGCTGGTTTCTGTTTCACTTCATACAGCTTGTTTCTGTTTCACTTCATACAGCTTGTTTCTGTTTCACTTCATACAGCTTGTTTCTGTTTCACTTCATACAGCTGGTTTCTGTTTCACTTCATACAGCTTGTTTCTGTTTCACTTCATACAGCTTGTTTCTGTTTCACTTCATACAGCTTGTTTCTGTCTCACTTCATACAGCTTGTTTCTGTCTCACTTCATACAGCTTGTTTCTGTTTCACTTCATACAGCTTGTTTCTGTTTCACTTCATACAGCTTGTTTCTGTCTCACTTCATACAGCTTGTTTCTGTCTCACTTCATACAGCTTGTTTCTGTTTCACTTCATACAGCTGGTTTCTGTTTCACTTCATACAGCTGGTTTCTGTTTCACTTCATACAGCTTGTTTCTGTTTCACTTCATACAGCTTGTTTCTGTTTCACTTCATACAGCTTGTTTCTGTTTCACTTCATACAGCTTGTTTCTGTTTCACTTCATACAGCTTGTTTCTGTTTCACTTCATACAGCTTGTTTCTGTTTCACTTCATACAGCTGGTTTCTGTCTCACTTCATACAGCTTGTTTCTGTTTCACTTCATACAGCTGGTTTCTGTTTCACTTCATACAGCTGGTTTCTGTTTCACTTCATACAGCTTGTTTCTGTTTCACTTCATACAGCTTGTTTCTGTTTCACTTCATACAGCTTGTTTCTGTTTCACTTCATACTGCTTGTTTCTGTTTCACTTCATACAGCTTGTTTCTGTTTCACTTCATACGCTTCTCGAGATATCAGCCTCCCTGATAGGAGAAACACATTGGGGTTAGAGGTTTACCTTCACTCCTGCTAGCATCCCTGTGGTGGACACACTGAAGTCCAGGTAGGCCAGTGTGTCTGGGTTGGAGGGCTTGTACAACAATGGAGGTTTCTTCTTTGGCAGATCGTCTAGAGGACAGAGAGACAAAGGACAAGACCACTGTTACATTCTTAAATACATTCTTAAGTAGAGGATACATTACATCGTCATTAGTCTCGATTGGTCGTAAGATCTCTGCGTCGGTGTCTCTTGTAAAGAAGTCCAGACCCCCGGGCTAAAGTGGGTAATGTCTGACTGAGGTGACTGTTGCAGCGTGGGTAATGGAGTCTCTTACCTGTGTCCAGGACAGGAGGCCAGGACCTGACGTCCACTGCTGCTGAGGCCTCCTTCGACCTCAGCAGTTTACAGATCACCGCTGTGGTCATCATACACGCCGAGCGGCTCACCTGGGGCCAAACTCACACGTTGAGACAAGCAAATACAAGTTTGGATACACACAAGTTTATACATGCACGCGCAAACGCACTGTAAAATGCTCCAGAAAGACGAGGCCTACTCTGTCACCTTCGAGGATCCAGCTCCCTTTAACGTGACCTCTTATGCATCATCTTGGTCTACATTTTCTCTAATGAAAGGTCAGTTGTGATGCGATGACGACTTGATACAGAGGACGTCAACCGAAGCACTTACCTCCACGATCATCTTCACTGTGGGCAGAGTGGTGGCTATGTTCTGGGGGTGCGGAGGTCGCACAGTGATTGGCACGCAGCCCGCATACAGGCACCCGTAGAACGCTGCGATCAGGTCAATCCCTGCATGAAGGACACAGAGAGAGAGAGGATATTAGTTCTGGTCCGTCAGTCCATGAGTCCCCGTGCCAAATCGGAACCATCCTCCCGACCGACAGAAAGACACTGCACCCTCAGGACAAGGTGTCGTATTGAGCAGGCTGTCCAAGAGACAGTTAATTGAATGGCTCTCTCAGGCAATCTCCCTTGTCAGGATTTTGTCCTGCTTGACTGAGCCTTTTCATTATGGACCTATGGTTCACTTTAACGCTTGAATTTCTCTGGCTCCCAAATACTAACGGAGTTCCAAATTAGAATTGTACCTTTTAAATCTTGGAACACCCAGGGCCTTCTCTGTGTGTACCCTTAAAGATCAGCACACTCTTGTGGGAAGTGCTATTCTATCAAAGAGATGTGGCTCAGGCCCTGGCTTGGAAGCACAGAGAGATTCTAGATTGATGAATGATAACTGACAACACATGACTGCTGGTGATAAACCCAGTTAGAGACGTGTGATCTGTGTGTCAGCCCGAGTCCCAGGCAGCAGCCGTACCAGGGGGGTAGACGAGCGCAACGTGATCCCCGTCCTGCAGGTGTCCTCGCTCCGCCAGCATGGTGGCAATCTTCTCTGCTCTCTTATGCAATTGGACACATGTCAGAGAGCTGGCTATCGTCCCCTGTGGTCACACACACGAAGACACAGGCACACACACATAAGAGAGATAAGATGCGAGAGAGACAAAAAGAAAGAGGGGGAGAAAAACAGAGCGAGAGACAGAGGGAGCAAGAAAATTATGATTTACAGTTTAAAGTTTCAATAGGTCTTTGATAGGGCTACTTCAAATAAAATCCTCATGGGTCTCAATACAAAGTGAGAACACTCAACTATTTCAGCTGCTACTGCTGTGTGTACAAAACATGTCAGGAGTCAGATGTGAACAATGCCAATACAGCCTTTAGCCAGGTCTCACTCACCCTGCAGTTGAGAAGTGTGTAAAGCACATGGTCCGGAGTGGTCTGGGCCCTCCATTGTAACACTTCAGAGAGGAAGAGGAACTAAAATATACAAAAGAAGGGAAAATAAAATAAGCCTCTGGCTGGATCACACACTCCGAGAGGAGAGGAGCCATTCTGCCTCAGTGTTCAACTCAGACAGGAAGTGTGTGTCACAAAAGGCACCCTATTCTCTATGTAGAGTGCACTACTTTTGACCAGGGAATGCATCGGGTTCTGGTCAAAAGAAGTGCCCTATATAGGGAATAGGGTGCCATTTCAGACATCGCCTAGGAGAGAAAGGTACAGTAATTAAATCCCTGAGTACCATTGGCTAAAACATGTCTGCCTTAATCACAAAATCTGTTAGCCTATTGAGGAGAAGCTGTTACATTTGATTAATTTAGCAGATGCTCTTATCCACAGCAACTACAGTTAGTGAATTCATCTTAAGATCGCTAGGTAGGACAACCACATATCACAGTAAGTATAGTAAGTATATTTTTCCTCAATAAAGTATCTACACAAAAGTATGTTGACACCCCTTCAAATGAATGGAATCGGCTATTTCAGCCTCACAGATTGCTGACAGGTGTATAAAATCGAACACACAACCATGCAATCTCCATAGACAAACATTGACAGTAGAATAGCCTTACTGAAGAGCTCAGTCATTTTCAACATGGCACCGTCATAGGATGCCACTTTTCCAACAAGTCAGTTCGTAAACTTTCTGCCCTGCTAGAGCTGCCCCGGTCAACTGTAAGGGCTGTTATTGTGAAGTGGAAATGTCTTGGAGCAAGAGCTCAGCCACGAAGTGGTATGCCACACAACCTCACAGAATGGGACCGCCGAGTGCTGGCGCGTAAAAAACGTCTGTCCTTGCAGCAATGTTCCAACATCTAGTGGAATGCCTTCCCAGAAGAGTGGAGGCTGTTTTTGCAACAGGAAGGGGGACCAACTCCATATAAATGCCCATGTTTTGGAATGACATGTTCGACGAGCAGGTGTCCACAAACTTTTGGTCATGTAGCGTATCAGCAAAGTCAGAGCTTCATATTAGAAGGTGACACGCTGAGTTCTTACACATATCATTCTTTTAGCACAATGACCTGCTCTCATAACATTTCAAAATGCTGAAGGCACTGGTTCAGTTGCTGAGAGAGACAGAGAGGGAGAGAGACAGAGAGGGAGAGAGAGAGACAGAGACAGAGACAGACAGAGAGGGAGAGAGAGAGACAGAGAGGGAGAGTGAGAGACAGAGAAGGCGAGAGACAGAGAAGGCGAGAGACAGAGAAGGCGAGAGACAGAGAAGGCGAGAGACAGAGAAGGGGAGAGAGACAGAGGGAGAGAGACAGAGAGGGAGAGAGACAGAGAGGGAGAGAGACAGAGAGACAGAGAGGGAGAGAGACAGAGAGACAGAGAGACAGAGAGACAGAGAGGGAGAGAGACAGAGAGACAGAGAGGGAGAGAGACAGAGAGGGAGAGAGACAGAGAGGGAGAGAGACAGAGAGGGAGAGAGACAGAGAGAGAGAGAGACAGAGAGACAGAGAGACAGAGAGGGAGAGAGACAGAGAGACAGAGAGGGAGAGAGACAGAGAGACAGAGAGGGAGAGAGACAGAGAGGGAGAGAGACAGAGAGGGAGAGAGACAGAGAGGGAGAGAGACAGAGAGGGAGAGAGACGGAGAGGGAGAGAGACGGAGGGAGAGAGACGGAGACGGAGAGAGACAGAGACGGAGAGAGACAGAGAGACGGAGAGAGACAGAGAGACGGAGAGGGAGAGAGACGGAGAGGGAGAGAGACGGAGAGGGAGAGAGACGGAGAGGGCGAGAGACGGAGAGGGCGAGAGACAGAGAGGGCGAGAGACGGAGAGAGACAGAGAGGGCGAGAGACGGAGAGAGACAGAGAGGGCGAGAGACGGAGAGGGCGAGAGACAGAGAGACAGAGAGACAGAGAGACAGAGAGGGAGAGAGAGAGAGGGAGAGAGACAGAGAGGGAGAGAGACAAAGAGGGAGAGAGACAGAGAGGGAGAGAGACAGAGAGGGAGAGAGACAGAGGGAGAGAGACGGAGAGGGAGAGAGACGGAGGGAGAGAGACGGAGACGGAGAGAGACAGAGACGGAGAGAGACAGAGAGACGGAGAGAGACAGAGAGACGGAGAGGGAGAGAGACGGAGAGGGAGAGAGACGGAGAGGGAGAGAGACGGAGAGGGCGAGAGACGGAGAGGGCGAGAGACGGAGAGGGCGAGAGACGGAGAGAGACAGAGAGGGCGAGAGACGGAGAGAGACAGAGAGGGCGAGAGACGGAGAGGGCGAGAGACAGAGAGACAGAGAGACAGAGAGGGAGAGAGACAGAGAGGGAGAGAGACAGAGAGGGAGAGAGACAGAGAGGGAGAGAGACGGAGAGGGAGAGAGACGGAGAGGGAGAGAGACGGAGAGGGAGAGAGACAGAGACGGAGAGAGACGGAGACGGAGAGAGACAGAGAGACGGAGAGAGACAGAGAGACGGAGAGGGAGAGAGACGGAGAGGGAGAGAGACGGAGAGGGCGAGAGACGGAGAGGGCGAGAGACGGAGAGGGCGAGAGACAGAGAGGGCGAGAGACGGAGAGAGACAGAGAGGGCGAGAGACGGAGAGAGACAGAGAGGGCGAGAGACGGAGAGGGCGAGAGACAGAGAGGGCGAGAGACGAGAGAGAGACAGAGAGACGGAGAGGGAGAGAGACGGAGAGGGAGAGAGACGGAGAGGGAGAGAGACGGAGAGGGAGAGAGACGGAGAGAGACAGAGAGGGCGAGAGACGGAGAGAGACAGAGAGACGGAGAGAGACAGAGAGACGGAGAGGGAGAGAGACGGAGAGGGAGAGAGACGGAGAGGGAGAGAGACGGAGAGAGACAGAGAGGGCGAGAGACGGAGAGAGACGGAGAGAGACAGAGAGGGCGAGAGACAGAGAAGGCGAGAGACAGAGAAGGCGAGAGACAGAGAAGGCGAGAGACAGAGAAGGGGAGAGAGACAGAGAGGGAGAGAGACAGAGAGGAGAGAGACAGAGAGACAGAGACAGAGAGGGAGAGAGACAGAGAGGAGAGAGACAGAGAGGGGGAGAGACAGAGGGGGAGAGACAGAGGGGGAGAGACAGAGGGGGAGAGACAGAGGGGGAGAGACAGAGGGGGAGAGACAGAGGGGGAGAGACAGAGGGGGAGACAGAGGGAGAGAGAGACAGAGGGAGAGAGACAGAGAGGGAGAGAGACAGAGAGGGAGAGAGACAGAGAGGGAGAGAGACAGAGGGGGGCAGAGAGGGCGAGAGACAGAGAGGGCGAGAGACAGAGAGGGCGAGAGACAGAGAGGGCGAGAGACAGAGAGGGCGAGAGACAGAGAGGGCGAGAGACAGAGAGGGCGAGAGACAGAGAGGGAGAGAGACAGAGAGGGAGAGAGACAGAGAGGAGAGAGACAGAGAGGGAGAGAGACAGAGAGGGAGAGAGACAGAGAGGGAGAGAGACAGAGAAGGAGAGGGAGAGAGACGGAGAGGGAGAGAGACGGAGAGGGCGAGAGACGGAGAGGGCGAGAGACGGAGAGAGGGAGAGACAGAGAGGGCGAGACAGAGAGGGCGAAACAGAGAGGGCGAGACAGATAGACAGAGAAGGCGAGAGACAGAGAAGGCGAGAGACAGAGAAGGGGAGAGAGACAGAGAGGGAGAGAGACAGAGAGACAGAGAGGGAGAGAGACAGAGAGGGAGAGAGACAGAGAGGGAGAGAGACAGAGACGGAGAGAGACAGAGAGACGGAGAGAGACAGAGAGACGGAGAGAGACAGAGAGACGGAGAGGGAGAGAGACGGAGAGGGGGCGAGACAGAGAGAGGGCGAGACAGAGAGAGGGAGAGACAGAGAGAGGGAGAGACAGAGAGAGGGAGAGACAGAGAGGGGGAGAGACAGAGAGGGAGAGAGACGGAGAGGGCGAGAGACGGAGAGGGCGAGAGACGGAGAGAGACAGAGAGGGCGAGAGACGGAGAGAGACAGAGAGACGGAGAGAGACAGAGAGACGGAGAGGGAGAGAGACAGAGAGACAGAGAGGGCGAGAGACAGAGAGGGCGAGAGACAGAGAGGGCGAGAGACAGAGAGGGCGAGAGACAGAGAAGGGGAGAGAGACAGAGAAGGGAGAGAGACAGAGAGGGAGAGACAGAGAGAGGGAGAGACAGAGAGGGGGAGAGACAGAGAGGGGGAGAGACGGAGAGGGCGAGAGACGGAGAGGGCGAGAGACGGAGAGGGCGAGAGACGGAGAGAGACAGAGAGGGCGAGAGACGGAGAGAGACAGAGAGAGACAGAGAGGGCGAGAGACAGAGAGGGCGAGAGACAGAGAGGGCGAGAGACAGAGAGGGCGAGAGACAGAGAAGGCGAGAGACAGAGAAGGCGAGAGACAGAGAGGGCGAGAGACAGAGAAGGGGAGAGAGACAGAGAGGGGGAGAGAGACAGAGAGGGAGAGACAGAGAGGGAGAGAGACAGAGAGGGAGAGAGACAGAGAGGGGGAGAGACAGAGGGGGAGAGACAGAGGGGAGAGACAGGGGGAGAGACAGAGGGGGAGAGACAGAGGGAGAGAGACAGAGAGGGAGAGAGACAGAGAGGGAGTGAGACAGAGAGGGAGAGAGACAGAGAAGGAGAGGGAGAGAGACGGAGAGGGAGAGAGACGGAGAGGGAGAGAGACGGAGAGGGCGAGAGACGGAGAGGGCGAGAGACGGAGAGAGGGAGAGACAGAGAGGGCGAGACAGAGAGGGCGAGACAGATAGACAGAGAAGGCGAGAGACAGAGAAGGCGAGAGACAGAGAAGGGGAGAGAGACAGAGAGGGAGAGAGAGAGAGGGAGAGAGACAGAGAGGGAGAGAGACAGAGAGACGGAGAGACAGAGAGACAGAGAGGAGAGAGACAGAGACGGAGAGAGACAGAGAGACGGAGAGAGACAGAGAGACGGAGAGGGAGAGAGACGGAGAGGGAGAGAGACGGAGAGAGGGCGAGACAGAGAGAGGGAGAGACAGAGAGAGGGAGAGACAGAGAGGGGGAGAGACAGAGAGGGGGAGAGACAGAGAGGGGGAGAGACAGAGAGGGGGAGAGACAGAGAGGGGGAGAGACAGAGAGGGGGAGAGACAGAGGGGGAGAGACAGAGGGGGAGAGACAGAGGGGGAGAGACAGAGGGGGAGAGACAGAGAGGGGTAGAGGGGGAGAGACAGAGAGGGAGAGACAGAGAGGGGTAGAGGGGGAGAGACCGAGAGGGCGAGAGACAGAGAGAGGGCGAGACAGAGAGAGGGAGAGACAGAGAGAGGGAGAGACAGAGAGAGGGAGAGACAGAGAGAGGGAGAGACAGAGAGGGGGAGAGACAGAGAGGGGGAGAGACAGAGACGGAGAGAGACAGAGAGACGGAGAGAGACAGAGAGACGGAGAGAGACAGAGAGACGGAGAGGGAGAGAGACGGAGAGGGGCGAGACAGAGAGAGGGCGAGACAGAGAGAGGGAGAGACAGAGAGAGGGAGAGACAGAGAGAGGGAGAGACAGAGAGGGGGAGAGACAGAGAGGGAGAGAGACGGAGAGGGCGAGAGACGGAGAGGGCGAGAGACGGAGAGGGCGAGAGACGGAGAGAGACAGAGAGGGCGAGAGACGGGAGAGAGACAGAGAGACGGAGAGAGACAGAGAGACGGAGAGGGAGAGAGACGGAGAGGGCGAGAGACGGAGAGAGACAGAGAGGGCGAGAGACGGAGAGAGACAGAGAGAGACAGAGAGAGACAGAGAGGGCGAGAGACGGAGAGGGCGAGAGACAGATAGGGCGAGAGACAGAGAAGGCGAGAGACAGAGAAGGGGAGAGACAGAGAAGGGGAGAGAGACAGAGAGGGAGAGAGACAGAGAGACAGAGACAGAGAGGGAGAGAGACAGAGAGGGAGAGAGACAGAGAGGGGGAGAGACAGAGGGGAGAGACAGAGGGGGAGAGACAGAGGGGGAGAGACAGAGGGGGAGAGACAGAGAGGGGGAGAGACAGAGAGGGGGAGAGACAGAGAGGGGAGAGACAGAGAGGGGGAGAGACAGAGAGGGGGAGAGACAGAGAGGGGGAGAGACAGAGAGGGGGAGAGACAGAGGGGGAGAGACAGGGGGAGAGACAGAGGGGGAGAGACAGAGGGGGAGAGACAGAGAGGGAGAGACAGAGGGGGAGAGACAGAGAGGGGGAGAGAGAGAGAGGGGAGAGACAGAGAGAGGGAGAGACAGAGAGGGGGAGAGACAGAGAGGGGGAGACAGAGAGGGCGAGACAGAGAGGGAGAGAGGGAGAGAGACAGAGAGGGAGAGAGACAGAGAGGGAGAGAGACAGAGAAGGAGAGAGACAGAGACAGAGGGGGAGAGACAGAGGGGGAGAGACAGAGAGGGGGAGAGACAGAGAGGGCGAGACAGAGAGGGCGAGAGACAGAGAGGGAGAGAGACAGAGAGGGCGAGAGACAGAGAGGGCGAGAGACAGAGAGGGCGAGAGACAGAGGGCGAGAGACAGAGAGGGCGAGAGACAGAGAGGCCGAGAGACAGAGAGGCCGAGAGACAGAGGGCGAGAGACAGAGAGGGCGAGAGACAGAGAGGGCGAGAGACAGAGAGGGCGAGAGACAGAGAGGGCGAGAGACAGAGAGGGCGAGAGACAGAGAGGGCGAGAGACAGAGAGGGCGAGAGACAGAGAGGGCGAGAGACAGAGAGGGCGAGAGACAGAGAGGGCGAGAGACAGAGAGGGCGAGAGACAGAGAGGGCGAGAGACAGAGAGGGAGAGAGACAGAGAGGGAGAGTGATAGAGAGGGAGAGTGATAGAGAGGGAGAGAGACCGAGAGGGAGAGACAGAGAGGGAGAGAGACAGAGAGGGAGAGTGATAGAGAGGGAGAGTGATAGAGAGGGAGAGAGACCGAGAGGGAGAGACAGAGAGGGAGAGACAGAGAGGGAGAGACAGAGAGGGGGAGACAGAGAGGGAGAGTGATAGAGAGGGAGAGAGACAGAGAGGGAGAGACAGAGAGGGAGAGACAGAGAGGGAGAGACGGAGAGACAGAGAGACGGAGAGACAGAGAGGGGGAGAGACAGAGAGGGGGAGAGACAGAGACAGAGAGGGGGAGAGACAGAGAGGGGGAGAGACAGAGGGGGAGAGACAGAGAGGGGGAGAGACAGAGAGGGGGAGAGACAGAGAGGGGGAGACAGAGAGGGAGAGAGACAGAGAGGGAGAGAGACAGAGAGGGAGAGAGACAGAGAGGGAGAGAGGAAGAGAGACAGAGAGGGAGAGAGACAGAGAGGGAGAGAGACAGAGACAGAGAGGGAGAGAGACAGAGAGGGAGAGAGACAGAGAGGGAGAGACAGAGAGGGAGAGACAGAGAGGGGGAGACAGAGAGGGCGAGAGACAGAGAGGGCGAGAGACAGAGGGCGAGAGACAGAGAGGGCGAGAGACAGAGAGGGCGAGAGACAGAGAGGGCGAGAGACAGAGAGACAGAGACAGAGACAGAGAGACGGAGAGACAGAGAGAGGGAGAGACAGAGAGGGGGAGAGACAGAGACGGCGAGAGACAGAGACGGCGAGAGACAGAGAGGGCGAGAGACAGAGAGGGCGAGAGACAGAGAGGGCGAGAGAGAGAGACAGAGAGGGAGAGACAGAGAGGGAGAGACAGAGAGGGAGAGAGACAGAGAGGGAGAGAGACAGAGAGGGGGAGAGAGAGAGGGGGAGAGACAGAGAGGGAGAGACACAGAGAGGGAGAGACAGAGAGGGGGAGACACAGAGGGGGGAGAGACAGAGAGGGGGAGACAGAGAGGGGGAGACAGAGAGACGGCGAGAGACAGAGAGGGCGAGAGAGAGAGACAGAGAGGGAGAGAGACAGAGAGGGAGAGAGACAGAGAGGGAGAGAGACAGAGAGGGGGAGAGAGAGAGGGGGAGAGACAGAGAGGGAGAGACAGAGAGGGGGAGACACAGAGGGGGAGAGACAGAGAGGGGGAGACAGAGAGGGGGAGACAGAGAGACGGCGAGAGACAGAGAGGGCGAGAGAGAGAGGGGGAGAGAGAGAGGGGGAGAGACAGAGAGGAGAGAGACAGAGAGGGAGAGAGAGAGAGGGGGAGAGAGAGAGGGGGAGAGACAGAGAGGGAGAGACAGAGAGGGAGAGACAGAGAGGGGGAGACACAGAGGGGGAGAGACAGAGAGGGGGAGACAGAGAGGGGGAGACAGAGAGGGGGAGACAGAGAGGGCGAGAGACAGAGAGACGGAGAGACAGAGAGACAGAGAGACAGAGAGACAGAGAGACAGAGAGACAGAGAGACAGAGAGACAGAGAGACAGAGGGCGAGAGACAGAGGGCGAGAGACAGAGGGCGAGAGACAGAGGGCGAGAGACAGAGGGCGAGAGACAGAGGGCGAGAGACAGAGAGGGCGAGAGACAGAGAGGGCGAGAGACAGAGAGGGCGAGAGACAGAGAGGGCGAGAGACAGAGAGGGCGAGAGACAGAGAGGGCGAGAGACAGAGAGGGGGAGAGACAGAGAGGGGGAGAGACAGAGGGGGAGAGACAGAGGGGGAGAGACAGAGGGGGAGAGACAGAGGGGGAGAGACAGAGGGGGAGAGACAGAGAGGGAGCGACAGAGAGGGAGAGACAGAGAGGGGAGAGACAGAGAGGGGGAGAGAGAGAGAGGGGAGAGACAGAGAGAGGGAGAGACAGAGAGGGGGAGAGACAGAGAGGGGGAGACAGAGAGGGCGAGACAGAGAGGGAGAGAGGGAGAGAGACAGAGAGGGAGAGAGACAGAGAGGGAGAGAGACAGAGAAGGAGAGAGACAGAGACAGAGGGAGAGAGACAGAGGGGGAGAGACAGAGAGGGGGAGAGACAGAGAGGGCGAGACAGAGAGGGCGAGAGAGAGAGAGGGAGAGAGACAGAGAGGGCGAGAGACAGAGAGGGCGAGAGACAGAGAGGGCGAGAGACAGAGAGGGCGAGAGACAGAGAGGGCGAGAGACAGAGAGGGCGAGAGACAGAGAGGGCGAGAGACAGAGGGCGAGAGACAGAGAGGGCGAGAGACAGAGAGGGCGAGAGACAGAGAGGGCGAGAGACAGAGAGGGCGAGAGACAGAGAGAGAGAGAGACAGAGAGACAGAGAGACAGAGAGGGAGAGACAGAGAGGGCGAGAGACAGAGAGGGCGAGAGACAGAGAGGGCGAGAGACAGAGAGGGAGAGAGACAGAGAGGGAGAGTGATAGAGAGGGAGAGTGATAGAGAGGGAGAGAGACCGAGAGGGAGAGACAGAGAGGGAGAGACAGAGAGGGAGAGACAGAGAGGGGGAGACAGAGAGGGAGAGACAGAGAGGGCGAGAGACAGAGAGGGCGAGAGACAGAGGGCGAGAGACAGAGAGGGAGAGACAGAGAGGGAGAGACAGAGAGGGAGAGACGGAGAGACAGAGAGACGGAGAGACAGAGAGACGGAGAGACAGAGAGGGGGAGAGACAGAGACAGAGAGGGGGAGAGACAGAGAGGGGGAGAGACAGAGGGGGAGAGACAGAGAGGGGGAGAGACAGAGAGGGGGAGAGACAGAGAGGGGGAGACAGAGAGGGAGAGAGACAGAGAGGGAGAGAGACAGAGAGGGAGAGAGACAGAGAGGAAGAGAGACAGAGAGGAGAGAGACAGAGAGGGAGAGAGACAGAGAGGGAGAGACAGAGAGGGAGAGACAGAGAGGGGGAGACAGAGAGGGCGAGAGACAGAGAGGGCGAGAGACAGAGGGCGAGAGACAGAGAGGGCGAGAGACAGAGGGCGAGAGACAGAGAGGGCGAGAGACAGAGAGGGCGAGAGACAGAGAGGGCGAGAGACAGAGAGACAGAGACAGAGACAGAGAGACGGAGAGACAGAGAGACAGAGAGGGGGAGAGACAGAGACGGCGAGAGACAGAGAGGGCGAGAGACAGAGAGGGCGAGAGAGACAGAGAGGGAGAGAGACAGAGAGGGGGAGAGAGAGAGGGGGAGAGACAGAGAGGGAGAGACACAGAGAGGGAGAGACAGAGAGGGGGAGACACAGAGGGGGAGAGACAGAGAGGGGGAGACAGAGAGGGGGAGACAGAGAGACGGCGAGAGACAGAGAGGGCGAGAGAGAGAGACAGAGAGGGAGAGAGACAGAGAGGGAGAGAGACAGAGAGGGAGAGAGACAGAGAGGGGGAGAGAGAGAGGGGGAGAGACAGAGAGGGAGAGACACAGAGAGGGAGAGACAGAGAGGGGGAGACACAGAGGGGGAGAGACAGAGAGGGGGAGACAGAGAGGGGGAGACAGAGAGGGGGAGACAGAGAGGGCGAGAGACAGAGAGGGAGAGAGACAGAGAGGGAGAGAGAGAGAGACAGAGAGACGGAGAGACAGAGAGACAGAGAGACAGAGAGACAGAGAGACAGAGAGGGAGAGACAGAGGGCGAGAGACAGAGGGCGAGAGACAGAGGGCGAGAGACAGAGGGCGAGAGACAGAGGGCGAGAGACAGAGGGCGAGAGACAGAGGGCGAGAGACAGAGAGGGAGAGTGATAGAGAGGGAGAGAGACAGAGAGGGAGAGACAGAGAGGGAGAGACAGAGAGGGGGAGACAGAGAGGGCGAGAGACAGAGAGGGCGAGAGACAGAGAGGGCGAGAGACAGAGGGCGAGAGACAGAGGGCGAGAGACAGAGAGGGCGAGAGACAGAGAGGGCGAGAGACAGAGAGGGCGAGAGACAGAGAGGGCGAGAGACAGAGAGGGCGAGAGACAGAGAGGGCGAGAGACAGAGAGACAGAGAGACAGAGACGGAGAGACAGAGAGGGAGAGACAGAGGGGGAGAGACAGAGGGGGAGAGACAGAGGGGAGAGACAGAGGGGGAGAGACAGAGAGGGGGAGAGACAGAGAGGGGGAGAGACAGAGAGGGGGAGAGACAGAGAGGGCGAGAGACAGAGAGGGGGAGAGACAGAGAGGGAGAGAGACAGAGAGGGAGAGAGACAGAGAGGGAGAGAGACAGAGAGGGAGAGAGACAGAGAGGGAGAGAGACAGAGAGGGAGAGAGACAGAGAGGGAGAGAGACAGAGAGGGAGAGAGACAGAGAGGGAGAGAGACAGAGAGGGAGAGAGACAGAGAGGGAGAGAGACAGAGAGGGAGAGAGACAGAGAGGGAGAGAGACAGAGAGGGAGAGACAGAGAGGGAGAGACAGAGAGGGCGAGAGACAGAGAGGGCGAGAGACAGAGAGGGCGAGAGACAGAGAGGGCGAGAGACAGAGAGGGCGAGAGACAGAGAGGGCGAGAGACAGAGAGGGCGAGAGACAGAGAGGGAGAGAGACAGAGAGGGAGAGAGACAGAGAGGGAGAGAGAC
Source organism: Oncorhynchus tshawytscha (assembly GCF_018296145.1). NCBI lineage: Eukaryota > Metazoa > Chordata > Actinopteri > Salmoniformes > Salmonidae > Oncorhynchus > Oncorhynchus tshawytscha. Next base: position 52,985,716 of record NC_056438.1, on the reverse strand, counting down.
AGAGAGGGAGAGAGACAGAGAGGGAGAGTGATAGAGAGGAGAGAGACAGAGAGGGAGAGACAGAGAGGGAGAGACAGAGAGGGAGAGAGACAGAGAGGGAGAGAGACAGAGAGGGAGAGAGACAGAGAGGGAGAGTGACAGAGAGGGAGAGAGACAGAGAGGGAGAGACAGAGAGGGGGAGACAGAGAGGGGGAGACAGAGAGGGGGAGACAGAGAGGGAGAGACAGAGAGGGCGAGACAGAGAGGGCGAGAGACAGAGGGCGAGAGACAGAGGGCGAGAGACAGAGAGGGCGAGAGACAGAGAGGGCGAGAGACAGAGAGGGCGAGAGACAGAGAGACAGAGACAGAGAGACGGAGAGACAGAGAGACGGAGAGACAGAGAGGGGGAGAGACAGAGAGGGCGAGAGAGAGAGAGGGAGAGAGACAGAGAGGGAGAGAGACAGAGACAGAGAGACAGAGAGGGTGAGACAGAGAGGGAGAGAGACAGAGAGGGAGAGAGACAGAGAGGGAGAGAGACAGAGAGGGAGAGAGACAGAGAGGGAGAGAGACAGAGAGGGAGAGAGAGAGGGAGAGAGACAGAGAGGGAGAGAGACAGAGAGGGAGAGAGACAGAGAGGGAGAGAGACAGAGAGGGAGAGAGACGGAGAGAGACAGAGAGGGAGAGAGAGAGAGGGAGAGAGACAGAGAGGGAGAGAGACAGAGAGGGAGAGAGACAGAGAGGGAGAGAGACAGAGAGGGAGAGAGACATGAGCCTCATATCGGTGGCGCAGATAGAAAGAGTGAGAAATAAGAGAATGGGCCAAGCATGTCTCAGTTTATGAATATTTCAAGGTTTCATCCGTGGGGGCAGTGGAGGAGTAAATAGTGGAGTGTAATTCATGCTTTTTGCAGTTTGGTTCTGTCATAGGAGCAGAGCACAAAAGGCCTGCTCTTATAGTGATGAATTAGAGATTCAGTTTGCACCGTTTTAATCCACCGGGTCCAACTGCTACAGATAGTAAATCATGTTCTCTGTGATCTTCTACGCTGCTCTGACAACCACATGTGTCCCAAAATGGCACCCTATTACCAGATCCCTCTGGTCAAAAGTAATACACTAATTAGGGAATAGAGTACCATTTAGGATTTACACCATGAACTACTTCCTTGCTCTGAACACCCCAGGAAAATCCACCCACCACCAACCGTCACTTTAGCCTGTCTAGTTTTAGAAAAATGCTGTGAAAATGACAGCTGCTGAAAGTGCTTAGTTTTACACTAGGGCTCTTGTCATTAAGTACAGATGTTGTCCTGTTAAAACAGTCATTTGATATTTCCTGTCTAATTCCATAGGAAGGCCTGTTTCCAACAGACACACAGAACAGACTATTTCCCTGTGAACCCTCGCCTGTTTCCCAAATGCCTCCCCCCATCCCCTGTCTAGTGCACTGCTTTTGACCAGGGCCCATGGGGGTTTGTTCAAAAGTATTACACTGCATAGGGTGCCATTTGGGACAAATCCCAAGTGAGGGGCTGCCTAAAACTAAGTGGCTCCCGCCCTCCCTCCCTCTGCACTCAAACAAACAATAAGACAGGAACTTAGTCGACTCTGCCAACGCCGCTACAACATTGGCAAAATATGAACACAGTTTCCTGATGAAAACATCACTAAGGCACTTGCCATAAGCCCAGTGGATAATTCAGTAAAACCAATATATTCTGTTTCTGTTCACAGGAAACCGTCCCACTACTGTAGATTAGGCTAGATCAGTGGGATTGAGAGAGGCCCAGGTTGTGTCCCAAAATGCACCGTATTCCCTATTTAATGCATCACTTTTGATCAGAGCCCTATGGGCCCATGGTCAAAAGTACTGCACTACATAGGGAATAGAGTTCCATTTGGGATGCATCCCCAATATTGTCAGAGCTGTGGCAGCCAGGAGAGACCGGCAGATATGAATGGCAGAGGACTGTATTGAACGCTGAAGGCCCACCCCCTCCTCTGAGACTCCCCCAGAGTGCTCTAGTTAAGCCTGCCTGGTCAGTACGGAGCAGCACAAAGAGCCATTGTCTTTAATCAGCCCAGCCAGTCAGTGTCGGTCTGTGACTCAGACTCCAGGGCTGTGGATTAGAATCAGCACAGAGAAGAAAGACCTTTATCTGTTTAAGCGTCTGTGATTCCAGAGCTTGTGTAGAAGAGATTTATCTGAAAAGTATCAGCTGTCATTATCAAAGTGGATATCAGTCTTCACTGTTATGTGACCAACTAGGTGGTACATTTCAGCAATATGAAGTTGAACACAACTATTCGTTATGCTGGAAAGAAGGAACAAAACATGCTCGAGCAGCAACCATTCCCTGACGCAAATCCATTGATTGGGTTAGACATGGCCAGACTAGCGAGCACAGGTTTAAAATCACAACATTGAATATTAAGGAAATCGAGCTACGAAATAAGAAATAGCCATTCACACAGAGGGCCTGATTTCCAGATGAATGAGCATGCAGACAGCCAGACCATATTGGTGCATTAAGGTGATAATGAGGGAAGCAGAGCAGCAGTGATTATTATGGTCTGGTTGGCATGCTGAACAGAACAAAGGAGCAGAGGAAGAGATACAGACTGATGGTTGCTAGGGGGATTAGAGCAAATGGAAAAGAGCATGAAGTCTGAGTCAGAGGATTCCAAACCACACCACAAACAATATCTGCCTTCCAAATGGCACCCTATCCCCCTCAATAGTTCACCACTTTTAACTAGAGTCTTATCAGCCCTGGTCAAAAGTAGTGCACTATATAGGGAATGGGGTGCCATTTGAAATGCACTCAATATGTCCCGTCTTCCAAAGGGAAAGTAAAACAGAAGAAATGTGAGTGTTGTGTTGTTGCTGTCGTCTGCCTTGTCACTTTACATTAGAGGTCGTACTGCCCAAGCGACTGCCTAACGGGGTGATTGATGAGATTTTTCAGCATGAGAGAAAGGGGAAATCAATTCTGTCTCCGCTACGGTACGGTTATGCTCACCATTGCTCAGTGCCACCAGCCAGGCACCTCACATTCCTTTATTAATAATTACTTTCCAAACCTCTGCCACTGGAAAAGGAAAATAAAGTGCCATCAAATCGAGAATCAGTCAAATCACATACATCTCTGTATTGACAGGGGCTTCGTTCCAAATAGCGCCCTATTTCCTATGTAGGGCACTACTTTTGATCAGAGCCCTATGGGCCCTGTTCAAAAAGTAGTGCACTGTTGGGAATAGGATGCCATTTGCCAGGGTCGTCCTAAAGCCCTGAGGGAAATGTACTGTTTGATATTTCAAGGCAAATCTAATCAAATCAAACTAACCAAGACTACAATCCTTCCCCAACACGCAGTATGCCAACCAGTATGCCGCTATCCACTACCCAGATATGAAGTAAGGGCTTAGAGAAGCCAACATTACATCACAGTCTGTGTTTGACTGGTTTAAGCTTCCTACTTCATAGAAAGAAAATGTTGATGGATAGTTCCAACACTCAGTGGAAACAGAAAGGAAGCAATGGATACAGGGAGACCAGAGGCCTAGTGTCAGTACCTAGAGCTATGATACAGGGAGACCAGAGGTCTTGTGTCAGTACCTAGAGCTATGATACAGGGAGACCAGAGGTCTTGTGTCAGTACCTAGAGCTATGATACAGGGAGACCAGAGGTCTTGTGTCAGTACCTAGAGCTATGATACAGGGAGACCAGAGGTCTTGTGTCAGTACCTAGAGCTATGATACAGGGAGACCAGAGGCCTAGTGTCAGTACCTAGAGCTATGATACAGGGAGACCAGAGGTCTAGTGTCAGTACCTAGAGCTATGATACAGGGAGACCAGAGGCCTAGTGTCAGTACCTAGAGCTATGATACAGGGAGACCAGAGGCCTAGTGTCAGTACCTAGAGCTATGATACAGGGAGACCAGAGGCCTAGTGTCAGTACCTAGAGCTATGATACAGGGAGACCAGAGGCCTAGTGTCAGTACCTAGAGCTATGATACAGGGAGACCAGAGGCCTAGTGTCAGTACCTAGAGCTATGATACAGGGAGACCAGAGGCCTAGTGTCAGTACCTAGAGCTATGATACAGGGAGACCAGAGGCCTAGTGTCAGTACCTAGAGCTATGATACAGGGAGACCAGAGGCCTAGTGTCAGTACCTAGAGCTATGATACAGGGAGACCAGAGGCCTAGTGTCAGTACCTAGAGCTATGATACAGGGAGACCAGAGGCCTAGTGTCAGTACCTAGAGCTATGATACAGGAGACCAGAGGCCTAGTGTCAGTACCTAGAGCTATGATACAGGAGACCAGAGGCCTAGTGTCAGTACCTAGAGCTATGATACAGGGAGACCAGAGGTCTAGTGTCAGTACCTAGAGCTATGATACAGGGAGACCAGAGGCCTAGTGTCAGTACCTAGAGCTATGATACAGGGAGACCAGAGGCCTAGTGTCAGTACCTAGAGCTATGATACAGGGAGACCAGAGGCCTAGTGTCAGTACCTAGAGCTATGATACAGGGAGACCAGAGGTCTTGTGTCAGTACCTAGAGCTATGATACAGGGAGACCAGAGGCCTAGTGTCAGTACCTAGAGCTATGATACAGGGAGACCAGAAGCCTAGTGTCAGTACCTAGAGCTATGGATACAGGGAGACCAGAGGCTAGTGTCAGTACCTAGAGCTATGATACAGGGAGACCAGAGGCCTAGTGTCAGTACCTAGAGCTATGATACAGGGAGACCAGAAGCCTAGTGTCAGTACCTAGAGCTATGATACAGGGAGACCAGAAGCCTAGTGTCAGTACCTAGAGCTATGATACAGGGAGACCAGAGGCCTAGTGTCAGTACCTAGAGCTATGATACAGGGAGACCAGAAGCCTAGTGTCAGTACCTAGAGCTATGGATACAGGGAGACCAGAGGCCTAGTGTCAGTACCTAGAGCTATGGATACAGGGAGACCAGAGGCCTAGTGTCAGTACCTAGAGCTATGGATACAGGGAGACCAGAGGCCTAGTGTCAGTACCTAGAGCTATGGATACAGGGAGACCAGAAGCCTAGTGTCAGTACCTAGAGCTATGATACAGGGAGACCAGAAGCCTAGTGTCAGTACCTAGAGCTATGATACAGGGAGACCTGAGGCCTAGTGTCAGTACCTAGAGCTATGGATACAGCGAGACCAGAGGTCTTGTGTCAGTACCTAGAGCTATGATACAGGGAGACCTGAGGCCTAGTGTCAGTACCTAGAGCTATGATACAGGGAGACCAGAGGCCTAGTGTCAGTACCTAGAGCTATGGATACAGGGAGACCAGAGGCCTTGTGTCAGTACATAGAGCTATGGATACAGCGAGACCAGAGGTCTTGTGTCAGTACCTAGAGCTATGATAGAGGGAGACCTGAGGCCTAGTGTCAGTACCTAGAGCTATGATACAGGGAGACCAGAGGCCTTGTGTCAGTACATAGAGCTATGGATACAGGGAGACCAGAGGCCTAGTGTCAGTACCTAGAGCTATGATACAGGGAGACCTGAGGCCTAGTATCAGTACCTAGAGCTATGATACAGGGAGACCAGAGGCCTAGTGTCAGTACCTAGAGCTATGATACAGGGAGACCAGAGGCCTAGTGTCAGTACCTAGAGCTATGATACAGGGAGACCTGAGGCCTAGTGTCAGTACCTAGAGCTATGGATACAGGAGACCTGAGGCCTAGTGTCAGTACCTAGAGCTATGGATACAGGGAGACCTGAGGCCTAGTGTCAACACCTAGAGCTATGCTGGGGTAGGCACTCTGCACTCTACAGTCCCATCCATCTACTTCAGTCTGTTGCAAACACACCGCACTGGTCCCAATGGATCACTAATCCCTATATTAGTGCACTACTTTTAACCAGGGCCAACAGGGAATACAAAGGGAACTACATAAGGAAAATTCCATTTGGGACGCAGTTCACAGTACAGTTACACAGCCTATTATTAGGTATCTCAGAGACAGAGAGCCTCTTAGACATCCGTCTATGAAATGGAAAATACCATTGAGAAATGTCTTTAGTACTGTGCATACTAAATATCCTAATGTTGCCTGTCTCAACAATCCTTTTAAACGCTTTGTTCCATATTAGTTCTGTAATAACATCAGTCTACCGATCCCAGGACATTTGTAGCCTTGACACTTGAGTCAAAAATCAGAGTAACAATACATCCTACTGGACCACGGGGCGGTGGTATTTGTTGCTGTGTTGTGCAAGGCATGATAGCAGAAATGTATATGGTCTGATCCATCCATATAAACACTTAGATATCATGAAAGGAGGAATAGAATACTATACAACAGATGTTGGATAAATCATTCGGATGACTTTGGGAGACTATAGATGAACAACGGCTGAACTACAGTACAACTATAGTGTTTACATATGAGGGGATCAAATTATAGTCGATGGTCAACTTAAACATGGAGAGTGTGCCAATATTCAACTGATTCATACGACGTCCCAAATGGCATCCTATTCTCTATATACTGCACTACTTTTGACCAGGGCCCATAGGGATCTGGTCAAAAGTAGGGCACCATGTATGGAGTTGGGTGGGATTTGGGACACAGATGAATATTCAGCTGGAAGCCCACAGTCCATGGTTTAATGAGTGTGCTGATGTAGATGGTGTTGATGAAAACCAAGCCCTCAGAGAGCAGCACAGCACACACACCTTCCTTGCCTGATCATTGTCTTCCATCTGGCCCAGGTCCCTGCCGCTAGCCTGGGCAATCCTCTTCCCCGACACCAGGTTCCCCACCATCACAGAGGCAGGCCCGATCTCTGTGGACAGAGGGATAAAGGTGAGACAACACACATACAGAGAGACACACTGATACAAACATGTGGAATCTATATCCCTGGCTGTGATCTACAGTGATATATACTAGCTCACATTGTGTGTGCAGTGAATTCCCCCTAATTCCCAGAGATTTACAGAGACCGGGTGGGCTGAGATTGACCTTGTGTTCAGAGGCGAAGGCCACTGAATGGATGGGCCAATTGACTGGATGGATTCTACTCTGACAGATTGCCTTTCAGACAGAAACCTGTGTTGTAAATTAACATCTATCTAGGGGCAACGCAGTACTATAACTAATGGAGAGAGGTGACAGTTTGGGATGTGTTGGATCAGATGGGACATGTTACAAGGGCAGACTACAAAACACACCCTGTACAGTCCTGAATAGTTCAACACCTCATCCAACAGAATCAAGAAATATGAAGATTAATTAAATGGCTGTAGATATCTCTATCACCATGTAAACTGAGGATTTCTATGAAACAAATTAACTATCAACCCCCCAGGCAGACCCACTCAGGATGGTGTAATATAGTGTCTGACCCGGTTGTTTCTGCCGAGGCTTGGGCAGGTTGGTGACACAGGTATGGGGACACATGAGGACGTTGCAGGGGTGCAGGGAGCCCTCCAGGAACAGCTGCTTGCTCTCTGACAGGTGGATTCCCCCCAGAGGGGTTTTAGGAAGCGTGTTGGAGGGGACCAGGGCCAGGCAATACACCCCCACCTGGTGGATCCCATCGATGGCCTATATGGGGAGGGAAGGGGACAGGGATTAGGGTGATGTGTGCCTCAAAAGGACTGCACTATTATATTGTATATGACAACTAGATATGCTTACAGTAGTAAAGACAGGTCATATTGCCTGTATGTGTAGGAACACAGTGCCAGTGTTTGACATGTGAGGTATAGATGGCTAAGGAGCCAATCACAAACTTCCTATTAAGTCAAATTCTCCCTTTGTCTCCATGCATGAACTAAGTGAACATTTGACTTAGGTGGAATATGACTACAGTCGTAAAGACGATAGAGACACCAAGGCCATGTGTAATCGGATCACGAGGAAGTGAGCATGTTATCTCAACAGCTTTAATAGTGAAACCACAGTCTCTTTAGTTATGGACAGGAGCCCAGAGACCTGGGTTATTACAGTACAGGGCTCAGTCTACTGGTGTGTGTGTGTGTGTGTGTGTGTGTGTGTGTGTGTGTGTGTGTATATATATACACCTGCAGCACTCTGCTCATCCACTGAAAGCTGTCCTCTTCTGTAGAATCAGGTCTCTGCTCTGCCACCACCACGATCCTCTCATCATGTAACACAGAGATGGAGAACACTGCTATCCTGGAGAACAGAGAGATGGGAGACCAACCATAGAATTACATACAGAATAAGACCAACACCGTTAGCACACTGCTATCCTGGAGCACAGAGAAACAGAGAGAGGCGAGGGAGACCAATACTGTTACCACACTGTTAGAAATAGCACACAGCTATCCTGTAGCATAGAGAAACAGGAGACCAATACTGTTACCACACTGTTAGAAATAGCACACAGCTATCCTGTAGCATAGAGAAACAGGAGACCAATACTGTTACCACACTGTTAGAAATAGCACACAGCTATCCTGTAGCATAGAGAAACAGGAGACCAATACTGTTACCACACTGTTAGCATTAGCACACAGCTATCCTGTAGCATAGAGAAACAGGAGACCAATACTGTTACCACACTGTTAGAAATAGCACACAGCTATCCTGTAGCATAGAGAAACAGGAGACCAATACTGTTACCACACTGTTAGAATTAGCACACAGCTATCCTGTAACATAGAGAAACAGGAGACCAATACTGTTACCACACTGTTAGAATTAGCACACAGCTATCCTGTAGCATAGAGAAACAGGAGACCAATACTGTTACCACACTGTTAGAAATAGCACACAGCTATCCTGTAACATAGAGAAACAGGAGACCAATACTGTTACCACACTGTTAGAATTAGCACACAGCTATCCTGTAGCATAGAGAAACAGGAGACCAATACTGTTACCACACTGTTAGAAATAGCACACAGCTATCCTGTAGCATAGAGAAACAGGAGACCAATACTGTTACCACACTGTTAGAATTAGCACACAGCTATCCTGTAACATAGAGAAACAGGAGACCAATACTGTTACCACACTGTTAGAATTAGCACACAGCTATCCTGTAGCATAGAGAAACAGGAGACCAATACTGTTACCACACTGTTAGAAATAGCACAGAGCTATCCTGTAGCATAGAGAAACAGTAGTGTCACAAGCTTTTCCAGTCCACAGGACTTGACCAAGAAATAGAGCCTTCAAATAGGGCCCAGAGGTTTTCCTGGTATGGTCACACATGACGAAAAATTCCTGTCCCAATCCACAACTGATAGATGAACAGCTACCTCCCCCTGTAGACAAACTTCATGGGCTCCACAGCCAGGGCTGTAGCCACGATGTCGTCAGCGTTGTGCCTCCTTCCCCCCACCACCATGAGGCCGTCCATCTTGCCAGCGATGAAGCACAGTCCCCCAGGACCCACGAAGCCCAGCAAGCCTGTCCTGGTGAAGGGGTACTCACTGATGAGAGCCCCAACACTGTTCATGGGGAACACCTAGAGTACAGACATACACATTAGTTTACCACTCTCCTAACAACCTGCAATACACAGAAAGTGATTCAAATTAGCCCAATGGATAAATAAAACAAATGAATGAAGGCATCACATAAGGGTGCAATTCCATTAAATGACTCTCTCCACTAATGGATTATATAGAGCACTTGAGGAATGTGGAAGGGTTTTTAAGAACTATTGAACAGCAGCAGTTGTTAGAGTCAATCCCCAGGGTTCCTAACCGTCCCTAGCCAGGACCCAGGGGTAGCTCAGCCCACAACACCATGCTGTTAGGCCTTACCTCAAAGGTGTTCTTGGTCATGCCTGAGAGACCGTAGTACGATGTCCCCGTGGCAATAGAACCCACACACAGCTCCCCGATCTCATCTGTTTTGCATAACTGCGGAACCACATCTGGTTTCACTACACACATGAGAGCTGCAAGAAATCAAAAAGAGGAGGAGAGTGGAGGGGAAAGAAAGAGGGAGAGTTTTTTTAGTAAACAGCAGCGCGCGCGAGAGAGGGGTTTAGAGCAGTGAAGCCAGGCCCAGCTACCTCAATGATCCACATCAAGCCAAGTGCACTTCATTATATAGCCATTGCATTACTCTGCAGCACATAGCTGAGTGTGCACTCCTCTGGTCTGTGTCCCAAATGGCACCATATTCCCTATTTAGTGCACTACTTTTGACCAGTACCTGTAGGGCTCTGGTAGAAAGTAGTGCACTATATAAGGAACTGGATGCCATTTGGGACACACTCCCTGTGTTCAATAAAAAGGTGTTGCTTCCTCAGGACCACAACACACTTCCAGGAAACCCCTAATAGAGAGCAGGTGAGGAAATGGGGTTAGGGTCACCCGTATCTGGTGCTGGAAGGAGACAGGTTAAGGGGTAGGGAGGTGGTAGGGAGGCCCGCGGCCCTGGGTCATGGCTGCAGGGCCTCTGTGTGGGTGGAAAGGTTCTTTATGATCTCTGTATCAGGCAGCCAGGCACTCATCTTGGCACCACATGCTGGGGAGGTCAGGGCCCTCAGGAATCTAGAAACCCACCACACAACCCCCTCTCTTCTTCTTCGGTCTTTCTGCGTCCCAAACACCTTATAAAATTCCCATAGTGCTCTGGTCAAACGTAGGGCACTATGTATGGTATAGGGTGACATTTGAGTTACCCTCTCCAACCCTCCCACTGAGCCAAATCACAAAAACACACTCCCTAGGTTGAACTCTCCGTTGAGGAATGTTTTTTTATTTACACTTTTTATATTTTCATTTCAGGGTCAATATAACTTCTTTATGCGTGTTGGTCAGTTATGAGGCGTCGTTGTGAGTAATGCCAGGATTTTACATGGAAAACAAGATTCCATTTGATGGAAACTCTATCATATGACGTTATCTGGATAATGAACAACTTCTGCTTCATCTAAAAATATGGATATCAAAACAATTTTTGGGGGATAATTGTGTGTGTGTGTCTGGTAAATTCAATGAATCTCTGAACATTCTGTTTGCTATGCTGCTTTCTATCCTTGATAGGGGCATAAAACAGACATAAAGCTGTGTTTGTAGTAGGGTTACACAATCTCCAGTAACCTTGCCAAAATTCCCAGCTTTTCCAGAGACACCAGTTGCAGGTTACCAGACTTTCTTCTTATTCCATTCTGATGCCGGGAATCTTCCAACCAGGATTTCTGGAAACCTGGGAATATTGGGAAAGTAACCGGTATTGCAACCCTGGTGTTTACCTCCTGGCATGACAGTGCCGACATCCTGCAAGGTGAGAACAGACAGCTTCTCCTCAGAGTCCACCCGGATGACCCCGTGACTCAGACCCTGCATGGACAGTACTCCTCTTCCCGGGGGCTGGTTACTGTCGTCTGTCGGCCTATTAACAAGAAGATGACTTTATTGTCCATTTGCTTCATGACTAACAAAATAAAATGGGTCTTCTGCATATCCCATTCACCCCGGTAGACATGCACATACAGTACATACTGTATACACGGAGAGGTTTGGGTCAGAACCGGGGTCAGCCACAGTGTAGCGCCCCTATCAACAAGCTCCAAAATACACATCCCCAAATCAAAACCTGCATCTCATTTAAAAATCTGCCAATTAGACGGCTAGGGATGGGGCTTCTCCCTTAGTGGAAGCGGGTGCTCGACGCCCCCGGGGGAAAGGAGGGCCATAAAACACCAGGACAACGCCATCATGGGGGTGCTTTCATTAATGGTGCTGTGTGTGTGTGTGTGTGGGCAACAGGGTAGAAATGGGAATTGGGTTTTATTGGCAGGCCGTTGATTAGATTTGCGAGTTTGAAGCTGTGTCCTGGAAATGAAATGACGTAATTGCCACAGTATCCTTAATGTCAAGATGTAATTTATAAGTGATGCATGTGGCGCACACAGTAAGCTTTTTACAGTGTCATAATCAAGAGCAGGGAGTTAACTTTTTTTTCCTGTAATTTGAGATTTAATTAAACTTGCCCTCATTACTGTAAGCAGGGGCTATTTGAAGTTGAGCTACAATAGATGGGTGGCAGCTATAACTGCCATAACCCACAGGACAGTAAACTTAAGAGTTTTGTATAAAAGTTCATAGTAATGAGTGTTTGTGTGTACCTCCTGATGGCTACAGTGAGGGCCTCTGGGGAGCTGGCACAGGGACAGATAACCTCCGGCTTCAGCCCCTTACTCTGGAAGACATTGAGGAATGCATCACACGACGAGACGGACCCTGAGAGAGAGAAAGCGAGAGCGCAAAAGACAAAGAGGGATAAGAGAGAGGAAGATGGACAAGAGAGAGGTGTACCTTAACAGTCAATGTGCAAGAACAAAATCAGACATCCTAGTGATACTACACACAAACGTGTTGAAAGACTACCTCATTCCCATTCAAGTTGGCAAGTGCTGTTTTTGAGTAGTAGGTTGGAAGCAATAGATTTGGCTCCTGGGCAAAGGGAGGAAAACACCAATACATTATACCAATCTAAGATGTCAGCATTGTTTGATTCTGTGGATAACCGTTACAGCAGGTTAGTTGCTGTGGCAGTTGATTTTCTCCCAGCTTGCACTGCTCGTCTCCCCCCCCCACCATAACCCTGTCAGGCTGAGCTCAGCAAGCATACCGTTAATCATCAAATGATGTAACCAGATTGTACTGCCCTCCGTTACCAGATCTCACTGCCTCGAAACAATTTCCACTCATTTGTTCCTTTCAATGATATTCTCTAGAGTCACATTTATACGGCTAACATTGGAAGTGCACCACATCACTCAATCGTTATTGTCGCCATAGGTCCCACTAGCTATAGTAACGTAGCTGTGGTAGTATATGTTTTTACAGCATCAGTGGTAACTTACTGTAGTTGTTCCATGACCGCTGCTTGGTCAATTATATATTGGCTACAGTATACTTCACTAGGCCATTACATGCATTTCCCTAAAGTTGTAAGATGACTTAGCCTAGATGACAAAGAGATATTCTATGAGACCCGCATCATGAACATAGGCTGCCACAGAATAGGTTTCAGTACAAAGTATTAGAGATCCTATAGTTTTCTATAATATTTGACCATATCTAGAATGAAAGTTTCATTGACCACAGATTTTTCTTTGTCATGTTGCTAGGATGCCAATGTCCACTAGTGAATTATAGGATCTGTATGGAACAAGTTATTGGATTCATAGAAGACCTGGGACCTGGGTCCTGTCCTGGGTGGTGTCTAGTACAAGTTAGACCTACTGGATGGTGGAACTCTAGGCTTCTACTCTGACCTGTTGTCAACAGGTGCCATGACTCATGCACAACACAATGGTGTTCTCAAAGTTCATGACCTGGTGTGAATAGAAAACTCTGAGCAGTGATGTTTCTGTGGTGTGAGTGAGTGAGGACATTTCACCAAAGAAATATAGACATTGTCATCCTATAAGAAACATGGTATAGAGGAGATGGACCCACTGGTTGCTCTTTAGGTTACAGAGAGCTGGTAGTCCCATCCACCAAACTACCAGGTGTGAAACAGGGAAGAGACCCAGGGAGTATGCTAATGTGGTATAAAGCAGACCTAACCCACTATTCAACTAATAAAAACAGGCACATTTGGAAATAAATAAGGAAATAATCTCAACAGAGAACATTTCCATCCTGTGTGCTACCTGTATCCCCCCACTAAAATCACCATACTTTAATTTAGACAGCTTCTCCATCCTAGAGGGGGAGATCAATCATTTCCAGACCCAGGAACATGTACTCGTCTGGGTCTGTACATAATCAATGGTAGGCTTCGAGGGGACTCCTACGGTAGGTACACCTACAGCTCATCTCTTGGCAGCAGTACTGTGGACGACTATCACCAACCCCAACACAGTCTCTCAGAGCATTCAGTCAGCCCACTGACACCCCTCAGATCACTTCAAAATCATAGCGTTCTTCACTAGGGGTCGCGACCCCATGTGGGTTCTCCTGATTGGAAAATGAGTTTGTGAGAGAAAGTATGTAGACACCCCTTCAAATGAGTGGATTCGGCTGTTCCTACAACTTGTTTGGAGTCCGCCTGTGGTAAATTCAATTCATCGGACATGATTTGGAAAGGCACACACCTGTCTTTAAAGGTCCCACAGTTGACAGTGCATGTCCGAGCAAAAGAATCAAGCCATGAGGTCAAAGGAATTGTCCGTAGAGCTCTGAGACAGGATTCTGTCGAGGCACAGATCTGGGGAAGGGTAGCACCCTGGTCTTCTTCAACAAAGCAATACTCAATCACGAGACATCAAAGCCAGACAAACGGCATACTATTAAGAAATGCTACAGATGGATGGAAAGTAAACAATTAGCCAACAACAAATTTCACTGCAGTTGTGAAGGTGTAAACTTGGCTGTAGAAAGCCAAAAACAGCAGGCGCTGGAACAGAACAGGAAACTGATGATCCATATTGTTCCGGAACAGAACTGTTCTTTAAAGAAGCATGGGAACCAGTAAACAATGTTATTTTATATTCGAGGCATTTTTTTCCTAGTCCCACAACAAAACGCCTATGCAAAGTTCTCACTCTGTCACTCAAAAAATTATCCCAGTGTTTGCCTGCAAGCAGAAAATCTTTGCATGTGCATGTTTAGGCTACCTGCCCAGCCCCCCTTGGAAAAATAGGCTACAGTACTGACGTTACAAGCTTGATTGAGATTGTTGTGGAAAATCCAGAGATTAAGGCAGAGACTATTTAATTGTATAATAGAAACACATGTAATATACAAGCAGCTGCAAGGGAGATCTACCTCTGATTTCACAGGGAAGAACTTCCAAGAGTGAACAGTTACATGTTCATTACATAGTGGGAGGTGATAATACAATCATATTGTTTACGCAATAGTTATTTTATACAAGCAACAGTTATGGAACACAGTGGCCTTGTTAGGGTACAGACATACCAGGAGTCTATGAAAAGGCATATCACAGTCCAACACAGAATATATCCCTTGAAAAGTAACAGCAGCTCACCCCAAATTCGGCCACCACAATAAGACCGTGAGAGATTTTAAAATTAGCAACAGAAGAATGGATTCACTTTTTCAATGCTAGTTAAGGATACCATAGGCCTAGTTATCATGTTTCACGTTGGATTTATTAACTACAAAAAGGCAAGACGTGTTTTTAATTCTGGCCCTGCTCTGCACACACAAGATTGTTAGCTAACAGTCCTCCCGGGTGGCGCAGTGGTTAAGGGTGCTGTACTGCAGCGCCAGCTGTGCCAACAGAGACTCTGGGTTCGCGCCCAGGCTCTGTCGTAACCGGCCGCGAACGGGAGGTCCGTGGGGCGACGCACAACTGGCCTAGCGTCGTCCGGGTTAGGGAGGGCTTGGTCGGTAGGGATGTTCTTGTCTCATCGCGCACCAGCGACTCTTGCGGCGGGCCGGGCGCAGTGCGTGCTAACCAAAGGTTGCCAGGTGCACAGTGTTTCCTCCGACACATTGGTGCGGCTGGCTTCCGGGTTGGATGCACGCTGTGTTAAGAAGCAGTACGGCTGGTTGGGTTGTGTATCGGAGGACGCATGACTTTCAACCTTTGTCTCTCCCAAGCCCGTACGATGAGACAAGATAGTAGCTACTACAACTATTGGATACCACGAAATTGGGGAGAAAAAAGGGTTAAAAAAAAAATAATAATAAAAAAAGATTGTTAGCTAGCTCAAAGGACATTCAAAGTCCTTCTATAGAAGCCGCTCCTTCTCCTCCTAATTCAGATAATGCATGTCATAAGATGCTCAGTGCTTCAAGCCTCCTCCTCAAACCTCTCTCGCCCTCTTCCCCCACCTGCAAAATGTCAGTTGCATCTTGCGCCATAGGCTAGACTTGTCTGTCCATCACGCATGTAAACAACTAGCTTGCCTGCACTGATTGGTGAAGTTAGTTAATGAGCTAAAATGTAAAAAAAACTTGAGTAAAAGGTTAAAAAAAAGAACCGAAAGGAACAATAAACTTACCTTTTGGGTTTTTTGAACCGGTTCAGACATTTATTTTGCTGGTCAGAACAGTGGAATGAAAACCTTATTTATTTTTTACAACAATGACAAAGAAAACCTAAGAAAGAAATTGAGGAACCAATCCAACCAAAAACACAGAGACCCAGAAAACCTGAGCCTATACATTCACTATGGTTAAATACTAAAACAAAACAGAAATGCACTACATAAAAAGAAAGAACAGCACATCAGAAATCAGCTCAACATAACTGAAAAATCCATAGAATCTAACCACTTCTGGGAAAATAGGAACAGACTAAACAAAACAACTAAACTAAACAAACAACATGAAGAGCCATCTATCCAAAATGGAGATGTATGGATAACCTCTCTAGAGTAGGGTGCAGCATTCGGAATTTTGGATGAAAAGCATGCCCAAATTAAACAGCCTGCTACTCGGGCCCATAAGATATGATATGCATACACCTGGAAGATTTGGATAGAAAATACTAAAGTTTCCAAAACTGTTAAAATAGTGTCTGTGAGTATAACAGAACTGATTTAGCAGGCGAAAACCTGAGAAAAATCCATTCAGGAAGTAGTTTATTTTTGGTTTTGTAGTTTTCTATTCAATGCCATTACAGTATCAATTGACTTAGGACTCCATGTGCAGTTCCTATGCTTTCCACTAGATGTCAACAGTATTTAGAAATTGTTTCAGGCTTGTTATCTTATGAGGGAGTAAGACCAGTCTGAACGAGTGGACCCTAACGTGACGCAGAGGTTTTTCAGGCGCATGTGCATTTCTTGTTTACCTTTTATATTGATGATGTTATTGTCCGGTTTAAATACTATAGATCATTTAGGCTAAAAAAACAACCTGAGGTTTGAATATAAACATTGTTTGACATGTTTCTATGAACTTTACGGATACCATTTGGATTTTTGTCTGATTGTTTTGACTGAGTTTGAGCCTGTGGATTACTGAAGAAAACGCGCAAGGTTTTTGGATATAAAGAGACTTCATCGAACAAAAGGAACATTTATTGAGTAAATGAATGTCTTCTGATTGCCACCATATGAAGATCATCAAAGGTAAGGGATTCATTTTATCTCTATTTCTGAGTTTTGTAACGCTTCTGCTTGGCTGGTTACTGTTTGTAATAATTTGTCAACTGGGCTATGTTCTGGGCTAGGTATGCTTTCGCCGAAAAGCATTTTATAAATATGACACTGTGGTTGGTTTAACAAGAAGTTCATCTTCAAACCTATGTAAAATATGTTTGGTTTTCTGAATTTTTATAATGAGCATTTCTGTAATTGAATTTGGCGCTCTGCAACCTCACTGGATGTTGGCCAGATGGGACGCTAGCGTCCCACATACCCTAGAGAGGATAAACCACTTCTCTGATCTGTTTGGTCCTATAAAACAAACAGAAAAAAACTGAAGATTCATTACAAATCTTAGAGTCAACTATTAAAGAATACCAGAACCCACTGGATTCTCCAATTACATTGAATGAACTACAGGACAAAACAAACCCTTCAACCCCAAAAAGGCCAGTGGTGTTGATGGTATCCTAAATTAAACAAAATATACAGACCACAAATGCCAATTGGATATAAACTCTTTATCATCATCATCGTCTTCATCTCTGGCATCTTCCCCAATACTTAGAACCAAGGACTGATCACCCTAGTCCACAAAAGTGGAGACACATTTGACCCCAATAACTACAGTGGGATATGTGTCAACAGCAACCTCTGCATTATCATTAAGAGCAGACTTCTACATTTCTTCGTGTCCTGAGAAAATGTCAAATTGGCTTTCTACCAAATTACCATTCAACAGAGCCTGTATTCACCCGGAACACTCTTATTAACAAACAAACAAAACAAAAGCAAAGTCTTCTCATGCTTTGTTGATTTAAAAAAAAGCTAGACTCAATTTGGCACGAGGGTCTGCTATACAAATTGATGGAATGCAGTGTTGGAGGGAAAACATACATTATAAAATCCATGCACACAAATAACATGTGTGCAGTTAAAATTGGCAACAAAAATAAATATTTATTTCCTCAGGGGGGTGAGACAGGGATGCAGCTTGAGCCCCACCCTCTTCAACATTTATATCAACGAATTCTCAAGGACTCTAGAACAGTCTGAAGCACCCGGCCTCAACCTAATTGACTCTGAAGTCAAATGTTTACTGTTTCCATAGGATCTGGTGCTTCTGTCCCCAACCAAGGAGGGCATAGAGCAGCACCTAGATATTTTGCAGAGATTATGTCAGACTTGGGCCCAGACAGTTCATCCCAGTAAGACCAATTATTCCAAAAAAGGTCCGGTTGCCAAATACAAATTCCACACTGTTGCCCTAGAGCACACAAAAAAACTATACCTACTTCGGCCTAAACATTAACACCACAGGTAACTTCCACAAAGATGTGAACAATCTGAGAGACAAGGCAAGAAGGGACTTCTATGCCATCAAAAGGAACATGAAATTTGACATCCCAATTAGGATCTGTCAAAAAATACTTGAATCAGTTATAGAACCCATTGCTCTTTTTGGTTGGGAGGTCTGGGGTCCGCTCACCAACCAACACCAACACCAAATTGAGAGACTGCATGCAGAATTCTGCAAAAACATCCTCTGTATACAATGTACAACACCAAATAAGGCAGGTCTAGTAGAATAAGGACAATTTCCACTAATTATAAAAATCCAGAAATAGCAATTACATTCTACAACCACCTAAAAGGAAGTGATTCTCAAACCTTCCATAACAATGCCCTCACCTACAGAGAGATGAACCTGGAGAAGAGTCACCTCAGTCAGCTGATACTGGGATTCCGTTCAATAACACACCCCACAAAGCCCCCGGGGACAGCAACACAATTAGACCCAACCAAATCATGAGGAAACAAAAAGATAATTACTTGACACATTGGAAAGAATCAACAAAACTGAGCAAACTGGAAAGTTATTTGATCCTAAACAGAGAATACACAGTAGCAGAATACCTGACTACCGTGACCCAAAATCAAGAAAAGCTATGACTATGTACAGACTGTCCTTGCTATCAAGAGAGGCCGCCATAGGCAGACCTGGCTCTGAAGAAGACAGGCTGTGTGCCCACTACCCACAAAACGAGGTGGAAACCGAGCTGCACTTCCTAACCTCCTGCCAAACGTATGACCATATTAGAGAAACATTTTCCTCAGATTACACAGACCCAGAAAGAATTTGAATAAAAATCCAATCCTGATCAACTCCCATATCTATTAGGTAAACATATGTTTCCCATGCCAATAAAGGCCTTTGAATTGATAGAGAGCCGTGATGCAGTACTACGGTAGTGGGGTCTTACAGGGGTTGGCTCCATCGGCCACCACCAGCATGCGTAGTGAGCTCAGGTTGATGTCCCTCTGGTCCCTGTGTGCCACCAAGGCCCAGTGCATGTCTCGGGACTTCACACACGCCACCTTCGCTGGGGGAGGAATCAGACCATAGCAAGGATTAGGGACAGTTCACATGGGGATCACAGCCAAAATATCAAATCAAATTTTATTTGTCACATACACATGGTTAGCAGATGTTAATGCGAGTGTAGCGAAATGCTTGTGCTTCTAGTTACGACAATGTTCAAAATATGTGAAGTCAAAATGCCAACAGTCACAACACAGTTTGAACTGCATATCAAATCATACGTATTATACAAATAAATGAAGACATAATCGACTAGAAGGTGCACAGCATCCGATGTCAAATAGACATGCAGTTATTAACAGACGTCATGTGAATAGAGAGGTGGTGAGTCCAGACCTTTGTATTGGCACACTTTCTGGATCCAGGACAGTGGGTTGACCTTCATCAGTGAGTAGGGTATACTGATAACATGCATCATGTTCATCACACTCTGCAACAGGAGACACATGTTACTCAGAGCCGTGACGATATGCAAGTCAAGATTCAAATCAGAACCACCATTAAGATGTTAAGACTTAAAGCCTTCCTACTCTACTTTGGATTCCGTCTACGATTATTTTAAATGCCACACTGTGCGGTGTTACCAATTTCAAATCTTTTCATCAGCCTGGCCGGATTGTACGATTTGATTCAGTTCTGTCGTAACATTCTGCGATTGGCTTGCGAGGCTACGTCAGCAGACACCCTGTAGGCTACGTCAGCAGACACCCCGTAGGCTACGTCAGCAGACACCCCGTAGGCTACGTCAGCCGACACCCCGTAGGCTACGTCAGCCGACACCCCGTAGGCTACGTCAGCCGACACCCCGTAGGCTACGTCAGCAGACACCCCGTAGGCTACGTCAGCAGACACCCGTAGGCTACGTCAGCCGACACCCCGTAGGCTACGTCAGCCGACACCCGTAGGCTACGTCAGCCGACACCCCGTAGGCTACGTCAGCCGACACCCCGTAGGCTACGTCAGCCGACACCCCGTAGGCTACGTCAGCCGACACCCCGTAGGCTACGTCAGCAGACACCCGTAGGCTACGTCAGCAGACACCCGTAGGCTACGTCAGCCGACACCCCGTAGGCTACGTCAGCCGACACCCCGTAGGCTACGTCAGCAGACACCCCGTAGGCTACGTCAGCAGACACCCCGTAGGCTACGTCAGCCGACACCCGTAGGCTACGTCAGCAGACACCCCGTAGGCTACGTCAGCAGACACCCGTAGGCTACGTCAGCAGACACCCCGTAGGCTACGTCAGCAGACACCCCGTAGGCTACGTCAGCAGACACCCCGTAGGCTACGTCAGCAGACACCCCGTAGGCTACGTCAGCAGACACCCCGTAGGCTACGTCAGCAGACACCCCGTAGGCTACGTCAGCAGACACCCCGTAGGCTACGTCAGCAGACACCCCGTAGGCTACGTCAGCAGACACCCCGTAGGCTACGTCAGCAGACACCCCGTAGGCTACGTCAGCAGACACCCTGTAGGCTACGTCAGCTGAAGCTGTGTATTTGACCTGTGCAGGTGCCAGCACCAGCAGCGCAACACTCCTATTGTTTATGTTAAAAAAACGTGCATCTTAGAAATAGGTTCACATAAAAACTTAATTTGTCCGAACTCAGAATCAAATGTGCTTCCCAAAAATGGTAGAACGTACATTTTGATCGGTGATTTTCTGCATTTATCAAAATCTCATCAGGTTGCCTGATTTCAGATGTGTCATGTAAACAAGATTATTAGGGAAATC